>NC_070587.1:5358230-5555730 GCF_027409825.1 Scomber japonicus | reverse complement strand
CCTGCTGTGAACCTCCCAGGCAATTAGAGTGCTGCGGTACTGAGCAGCCGTCTGAGCTGTAAAGCAGATGAAGAGTGATCAGGGCCAGTGATTAGCAATATACAGTTTGTGTTGACACTGTGGTAACTATGTGGTAGCTAATCGACTGAGTGTAAACACATTGTTTCAGGTTAAAGTGAGCATACTGTTAACATGCACCCCCAGTCACACTTGTAAGCATTTTGTTCTCAAAGTGTGCACAACATGATAAGTCCTTGAAAGAAGGGCCTTCATTTGATATGTGCAAAGGGTGAAAAAAAGTTGCCCTCCTTCTATCCATGTCCCTGTCACCCCAACGGAAAAAGGAGTGGATTGCTCTCACTCTCACTGTCTCTCTTCCTTTCTCTCCTCTCCATCTCTGTCTGATGAAAGAGGAGCTATGATCGCTTCGACAACAAAGGGCCCAGCCGCCTGTGTTTGGATGAGGCTCTCCTTTCTTCTCTCCTTCCTCCTCCTCCTCTGTCTATCTCTTCTAACCCCCTCTGATCTCACTTACTCTCTCTTTCCTCTACGCCACCCCCCACCCCCATTTTCCCTTCACCCTCTCCCTCCCTTCTTGCTCTATCTCTCGCTGCCTGATGCCACTCACTGGCGTTGCTTCTCCGTTCTTCGTTAGGGCCTCAGCGATACAATCAGGGGACGGAATTAAAAATCAGAAAGTGTCCTTGTCGGAGAGACACCCCGGATGGCGCACTTTGATGTCTCCTCGGAAATTTGAAATTCATATGTTGTCACACTTCATTTTATTCCCCCTTCTCGCTCTCTCACTCTTTCTCCTTCTGCTTTCTCCTTTTCGTAGTCTTCCTCCTCCTCTTCTCCATCAAGTGCCATCATGTACTATTCAGTTAGAGAGAAACGAGGGGAATGGGAAAGGAACGTAAAACGCATTGTACAAGAAAGAAAGCCCTTTCTTGTCTTTTATTTTTCATGTTTTTACTTTGTGAAGAAGGCGGGAAGATATAATGAATCATTTAATTTCCTTTTGATTGTAGGTACTGGGGTGCGTGGGCTTAGAGGTAGATGACAGGGAGTAAGGGACCACAGGACGGGGTGGAGATGTGGCAGTGGGCCACTTTGATGCCATTTCAGAACCCAGCGCCAAGTCAAAGCCACAGTATTTGACAGAGTGAAGAAAGTGTGTCTATCACACACACACACACACATATTCAGACAGGCACATAAACTCTCTGGCAGAAACCCCAGCCTGGTCCCCAGTGGAAACAAATAAATGCACACATCGCACAAGTTCCTCCTGGTCCATGAGTTTCACAAACCTTCAAAATGAAAGACAGGAGTTTGGACGTAATCCTGTTAAGATTTCAATAAGGACACATCAAAACACGTTCATTTTATAGTGAATAGCACTTGAGTCACTGTGTGAGTGTGTGTGAACACATTGTAGAGATCTGAAGGAATTCCTCTTGTCAGAACTGTGGCATAATAGTCTTGAGTCAATGCCATTAATAAACAGTAGCCATCCAAAAGACATGTAAAGAGCAGCATTTGGAAATGACACATTTCTGGACACATTTCTCTTCTTTCCCTACAGGAAAATGAGGGGGCACAACACAAGGCCCCTCCCAAGACAGTTACAAATGGGCATGGAGGTGGGGTGGCGAGGGCTAGGGCTAGGGTACAGGGTGGGGGGAAGGTGGATTAGCAGGACGGGGATGGGGAGTCCCACTGGTCCACTATACCCCAGATTCATCATTAATCACTCCTGCTGAGACTCTCAGACCCCCCTACTCCTCCTTACCATCCCTGTCTTCTACCTATAAGACCCACTCCCCAAGGTGATGGCAACCCATCCCTCCCACCCGCTCCAACCATCAACACCACCCGCAACACTTGCCACAACAATGTCTGATATCTATCTCCAGAAAGTCACCCTTCTTTGTCTGTGCATCTCTTTCTATCTCTTTCTATCTTTCCCCCCTTCTCCCCCCCCCCTATCTTTGCCCCCCCCTCACACACACACACCACTTTTTCTCTCTCCTCATTTTATCCCTCTCTCTTTGTGACAAATGGGTTTTAATAAAAGCTGACAGAGCGATGAAATTAAAGGAGTGCATCCCATGGCCAGCTATAGCTCCAGCCTGAGCTTCAGCACTGACATATTTAAAACAGGGCCTTAATTCAGTAGCCTGTCCGTGTCTTACATCACCGGGGCTCCTCAGTGTTATTGGAATCATTATTACTGCCTGACACTGTATTGTTGTTGTAAAAAAAATCATAGTTACAACTGGCACCAGAGGAGACAAGCATTTAGCAGCCCCTTCGTCCTTGTGCCAACAGTGACCCCTATAAAACAGCGTATTCCATTGACCCTATTAGCAGATATTAGGCCTCATCTCCCATGTTGTCTCATTACAGCCCTGGATCATAAAGAAAGGGGGTTGGGATGGAGGAGGTGGTCGGAGACAGAAAGCGAGTGTGCGTCTTTTCTGAGAGAACCCTTCCATAAGGAATAACTGACATGGAGGACTTACCCACGCCCGGGAGCTCTCGCTTGACGTTAGAAAGCATTGTTTTGTTGGATTACAGGGTTAGGAGGGGAACATAATCCCCTAATTTTTAATCTCTCCTGATTCTAGAGGGATGCATAAGAGGCTGGGGGGGCTTCCCTGACACGGCGTGGGTAGGTGGGTTACAGAGAAGAGGGACCGGGGGAGGGGTGATGGGTGATGGTTTCTTAACAAAGGACATATGATATTATTGGTGTGGCATCAATCTATTATCCTGATAAACTGTGAGGAGGACCTGAGAAATCTTAACATTTTGTAAAAGTTTTTTAAGAGTCCATAAACTGTCAAGTCAAATGGTGCTACACGGGACCCAGAAAAGTTTTGAAACTCAAAATATCAAAATTAAAATCAAAAGTAAAATGATAGTGGCTCAGGAATACCTTGTAACAAGAATAAGTCCAATCCTATTTGTAGGCTGTGCACTACACACTATTTAAAATCGTTGTGTGACAGCGATAACATATCCTTCTCCCAAAACATTTCTGCTTTGTCATTTCATACCCTCACCACCATGTGTCTGGGTGTGTGGATAATTTCTCAGACAGCTTACGGTGACAAGCTTTTGGGACAGCGGGATAAGTTGTCTGGGAGCTCATCCCTATAATCTGTGAAGGATATACAGGGTCTCCCCCGGCGGAATTCAGGGACTGCTCACCTGCAGCATTAGCTAAATAAGATTAGGAGCTGGACTGGAACCCAGATACCCGCTGTGAGCGAAAATATATATATGTGAGTATACAAAATCACATAGGGGAAATTTGTTTGAAATATTTAAGCTGAAAACACAGTTAACACCTTCTGCAATGGGTATTTCAAAATCCAGTTGATGCAGAAATGTATGAAGGGAAAGAAGGAACATCAAACCTTCAACTGGACTCAACTGAAGGCCTCTTTCAAATGTAAAGTTAGCTGAGACGGAGCAGGAGGGAATGGAAACAGGGGTGGAGAAGGGAGGGTGGTCGAGGCGGACACAGGGAGTTAGAAATCATTGCATCCATTGACGAAGTAACCTTGGGCGGCTTCCAGCATGACTGAGAGAGTGAGTGAGTGACGGGGTCTTGGAGCTGGGCCAGGCAGAGCCTTTTGTGCCAGTAGCCGCCACATTCCAATCAGCCACGGATATTTATACTCCAGGCCTAATTGAAAGGTTGGCTTGTGAACCATCTGCATGCACCGACACTCCAACTCCCCCTTCAACACACACACACACACACACACACACACACACACACACACACACACACACACACACACACACACACACACACAGGCACACTCCTTTTACCACCGCAGACACAGCCAGCTTTGACCCACAGAAGAGGGAGGCCAGACATGCTGCATCTGCGATGGCTAACATCCCAGGAGGCCAGAAATGCAAAGTGTGACTTATGGCAAAAACCATTTCTGCCAAAGTCTGAATTCAGGATTTTTCTGTTTCTGGATATTTATGTCTCCTTGTTAGAGGAAGCTAGTAATTTCCCTGAGTCATTGGCCTACATGATGTGACACTAGCTCTAAAAAGCCACTGCAACAAACCACTGTCTTAACGGAGTAAATCCGTTGAGTGGTTGCAATCACACTTACAGTAAATCATAACCACCACATTGCATTTCAAATACCTATTTTCTGTTCAGTGGAACTCAATTGTTAATGTTCATAATAACAACATAGAGCAGATGTGCATAGGAACCTGACTTCTTATCTAGTGGTAATTTCAACAAAGTGAGCCAACAAACCTGTAGTCAGTAATATTGTGCAGCTGAGAGAGCTTCTGGCAGTTGATAAAAGGAACTCAACATCAGTGTGAGATAAATGACTTGATGATTGATTGCTGCCTGAAGCAGAAAAATGAGCAAAGCACAAAACCAGTCAGTAACGTTTGTGTAATGAACATTTTCTCACAGTACCTACTCTATATCACACAGTGATGATTGGGTATTTAGCGTCGCTAGCTGCTGTATAATATTCATAAAAAGGCTAAATGTCTTTTCAGCAGCCTTATATCCTCTCTTCGGCTGCATATCTTTTTTTCTAGTCAACCCTTATCTCGAAGTAAAACAAAGACCATGTGCCAGTGCTTTTGTTTTATTTGAACTTGACACTTTACAGACAGTCACAGGAATTCTGTCTGATCCTTGCACTTCATTTAGTTTTGAAGTTTTACAGAAGAAAGTAGAAGTTCACCTATAATCACTTAATACGTAGTGGGAAAAAATAACATTTTTGAGGTAATTATATAAAAAAAAGGGAGAAAAAAGTAGTTGATGAACAAAGACCTAAACAAATCATGTTATCTGTCATGCTGATGATAAATAAAATCATAATATTTAAGTTAGTCAATATTTAACCTGACATCAAATCTTAACTTTAAATCTAATCTGAAATCAGCCCTCGAAGTTTAACTGACTAACAAACCACACGCCAGACAGGAAGCCAAATTCAGGACTTCAGGGAGCCATGGAACAGTGAAACACAAATATCAGACTTCTGTTTCACCACTGCTGAAATGCACCACAGGCTCATGGGATTGGGTAACTAACCCACTGATTAATGCACAATTAGTGTTGTGTTGTGTCAGTTAACAGGACGGGATGATGGAGTTTGCAGCAATGGTGAGGAGTGTGTTAAAGCTCTCGGCGGGCATCCAGCTGGCCCTTCGCTCATCTCTGGGACGTGTTAGGCTTCCTCTGCCAGCTGGCACCGGAACACACTGCCATGCTCATTCATGACAGACATCTCCAAAAAACTTGAGAAAAAAAAACCTGGTGATTCTTGAATGCTCCTTTCACAAGATGCTCTCAAAAGGGGGAAAAAATAAGAAAAAAGAAAGACACCTTTTCATGTATTCTGAGTCAAGGACATTTGGGGCAACTCAGAAAAGTTTATTCAGTACGCCACCCAAAACATTATTTACATGTGTTATGTATGACGCCTCTCATATTTACATTGCCACAAAAAGGCAGTCACAAACAGACAAAAAAGCATCCGGTGTCCCTATTATGGGTTATATGCTAATTCTATCCATGGTTAGGGTATGTTGCGTATTTATTATGGTAAGATGCCAGAAATGAAGCACATTTCAAAATCTTAGCATACGTACTAATAACTCAGTTTTCAAATATGATGCTGATGGACACCATTGTCCCACAAAACAACACAACAGAAATGGGAAAGGTGGAGAAACAAAGTTTTTCAATTATAAAGCCAAAGTTACACTTATTTTTACTACTTGTGGTCATTATCTAATCTGAAATTAATAGATTTCCAAAGTCAGATTTGTATTGATATCTGTCAACACATGCCTTGTAATTCTAGACAATTGCAAAATCTCTGTTGCAGGAAGATTTCAAATAATCGTCTAAAAGTACACAGATACTAGCAGAAAAATGTACTTAAAAGTGCTAATTAAAATAATAATTCATGATCTTTCTTGTTGCTTTGTTGATGAATATGCAGGCTTTTAAAGTATTTTGCGATATGTCTGCACAATGCATCCTATTTCATCTTTTCATATGTTTCATGTGTGCAATCTCTACTTGCAAAGGAAGTAAAGATTAGTGGAATAAGTACAATATCTGTAATATTTAAAATAAATGTAGAGCCAATGCAAAAATATCCAACTGAAAAATCCAAGTAAATGCGTACTTAAACTTTTCACTTAACATATAAACAACACTGTAACTACTTTGTTAATTTTCATGACTAAAATGTTACATATTTAACATTAGTGCACAGTGTATACTTCTAAGTGTTAGTATACGGTATAGAATTAGGATAGACTGAAGCAGCATGTGGACACAGCAGACGGCTCTATCCAGGGTACTGAATCTCTGAATTTAGGCTTTTCACCAGGAAATGAAACCATTGGCATGCTGCTGGGGAATGGGGGACAGCCTGCCAAATGCAAAATCATCCTCTGTTCTCCCTTGGCTTGCGCCTGTGATAAATCAAAATGCCGAACAACAATTAGCACTCTGTTGACACTCTATTCACATCCAACAGTTGATACAGGAAGTGAGCCAAGTGATGTAGAACACAACTTATTGTCTTGCCAAGTGCATCTGCTGTTATCAGCGGTGAAAATCCATCCACTTGTTATATGAGCCTGTGAAAACAGGTCTACAGATTCCACTTAGCGCCAATACAAACTGTGTTGTACAATAGATTACTGGCATTGCAAATTTACACTACATACATACTAGGGTAAAACTCAAGGGACAATTAATCCCCAAGTAATTATATCACTCCAAGAATATGAACTCACTGCATATGCCTTACAGGTCAGACATACAGCAGCGTGTCCCCCTTCTTTACATTCAATGGGAAATCATTCGCTCAAAGCAATCAAATATACTTCAATAACAACAGAGATAAACAACACTCATCCGGTCTAATCTCTCTGTGGACCACCCAGCTCAATCAATTAATTACCTAGTCTCTGTGTTTTACTTCAGGGCATTGGTAATGATCTTTAAATATTAATTTGGCTTTGTCCAGGGACTGATACAAGGGCCCTGTTGTTGTCTTCTGGATTTCTACTTGTCAAGTTAGAGGCACTCTGTTATGGGAGGTGAACCTGAATAGCCAGAGGAGGGTTTGTGCTATTTGGCTAGTGTGTGCAAAGAAAAAATACATACTTTGTTTAGTGATTACAAACAGGGAAAATAATACATTCCTCTGCTACTTCTGGAAGATTTCCTTTTCTTTGTTTAAAAATGGACAAAAGTTTGAATGTGTGGTGGATGTTGCAGAAAGGTTATATGTTTTGTTTTGATTTTTTGTTTGTTTTTTTGTGGGTGGCTCAAGTTGTGCTGAGTAAGAGTGTGCACCTACAAAAGATTTTTCAAAGGCCTGCAGTCTGAACTGCGAAAGACCCAATTCAATTATGCCCTTTGATCCATTTTATTAGAGCTGTCATGTCTTCACAGTTAATTTGGAATACCTGTTTGAGGTCCCACTGCAGGTGGAAAAGGTTTTTCTTCTTACACTATCCTGTTGTGATTTCATCTGCTCAACTGAGAGTATCTTCCCATTTCTTGGAAAAACAAAAGAACAAATTAGGGCAAATAAAATCGACTTGATATGGAGATTGTCTAAAATTAGAGAATTAAGGTATGAATACGGATATCTTTCCTGACCACCAGTGGGGCAAACAACATTATTCACAACAACATGTAAGTTAAGATCACGCTTGTGAAACCCCTGAGCCTTCAGAGAATAATATCTATCTTCGTTTAGGCTGTCTTTAATAATTAACCCAATACATTTATTTATTACTTTCTACCATGGAGATACCCAGGTGAGTTGAGTTCCTCTTGGGATGAAAGCTCAGGGGAAAGAAGGGAGTGGAAGATTCCTCTCCTTTTTCTCCTCCATCTTTTGCTCTACATCAATGTTTGTAGCCCAGAGCAGCGGAAGCCAAAAGCTAAGATCTGGCCCCTGTCCACCTTACCTGCAAAATATATTACATCAGCATATTTGCCAGAGTTCCAATGGGCCACAGGAAGACACTGATGGGGTGGAGGCAGTGAAGCTAATTGGCTGATTTATTCTAAATAGCCTGATTTCTATTGTTTTTCTTCATGGCATCTACATATGAAATTGCTGTAGTGTATTTTAATTGTCGTCTATGTTAATTCACTTACTTAGAATGAGGAGCGGCCTAGTACATGATACCACCACTCAGTTTCAATATTTGTCAGATCACAGATCTTCAATCCTGCCACATGCTGTGATCAAAGACTCCTTTCAACTTCAGCCTATATCAAAAAGCATATAATTTCCAAACACATCTGCACAGGTTTTAAAGTATATGTACTCATGGTGTAAAAGATATGTGTCAAAAGGTGCTATATACAAAAATGCACAAACATTGACACTTGCTTTACGGTGTGTTCATCCTAATTCTATTAAAACATCCTCTAAGCCTAATTCAAGCTGAAATATATTATTTTTTGTGATCTCAATATATCTGGTGCTCATCTTGAGATCCGACCACAGCTTGACCGCATGCCAAGTTGGGGGTGAAACCAGCGCAAACAGGGAACAGCTTAACAAATTACTGCTCTGCTGCCAAGTCCTGGGAAGGAGGAAGAGGCACAGAGGCTTAGAGAAAGAACTAAAACCCCTGCTACAGACACCAAGAAACCCCAGAGGGTGAGGGGTGAGGAGGAAGAAAGAAAGAAGAGCGAAGGTGGGTAGGAAGGCATATCGAGAGCGGAAGCAGAGGGTAAAGAACAAGGGAGATAAAGTGGCAGAGGGAGATGGAAAGAGTGAGAGGCAGAGCAGAGAGTACAAAAATGAGGGAACAGAAGAGGCTTGATATGATTTCAATGGAATGTTTGTTGACAGTGCTCCGTGGCCCGGGGCCTTGGGATAAATGATTGAACACTGCGCCTGTCAAAGCCAGAGGATTTCTGTGGGCTTGTGTTTCTCTCCGCGCTCTTTTGCTGGAGGGAAGGTAGCAGTCAACTAATTGACACAGAATTAAGCATGAAACGCACTAAGCGCAGCCCTCTTCTGCCATGGCTGGCCTCTCCACCAAAGAGGCGGCTTCCAGCCAGTTAAAGGCTTCAGATGAAACACACATGTGTACACACAAACACATACGCCTGTATTAAGATGAAATCAGACACGTGCAAATATACAAGCGTGAATACATCTTCACAAAAAAATGAAGATAAACATCCAAGCAGATGGCCCACTATTCAATTACACTAGATCAGTACTTCAACGTTTTAACACCCACACATAACCAAGTGCACACAAGCAAATCAGCAGAGGCAAAAAAATGCAGGGCACAGGAGGATATACACAGAGTACATAAGCAAACAGTATAGACTTTTCCTGTGACAAATTGCTCCATGAGAAAGTAATCCTTCAAGATTAACAGTGTCATTCTATGCCACACCTTGCATATTATTCTCAGGGGGCTGGGATCTCAGCCGCAGGCTTCTTGCAAATGGCTTACCAGGCAAGTACTTGTCCTAACTGTTTTTACCATGCTCTGAAAATCAAAGCACATAACAGAGAAAGAGAGACAAACCTCAGAGGAGGACAGGGCAGACACTAGAGAGCGACATGAAAAAGTAAAACCAAATGGAAATTGTGATAGAGTGAAATCAATAAGTAGAGAAAAGAATCTACATAAAAGTAAAAGAAAATATGTGTGGGTGGAGGGGGATTGGTAATCTACAGCACTGTGCACAGGTATACAGGTGGGCCTTTGTTTTCCATATACTCGCCTGTGATTGAGCGAGGTATGGGTCGATTAAGGTTGAGCGGCACGGACCTTTAGCTGTAAATAAACAGTACCACCTGCTGTAGCCCAGCCAGTAACACGGTGGTATACAAGGAGTCTCACCTCATTAAAACTTGGAGCTGTGACAACAAAAACAACATGACTAAGCAGCGGGTGTGTGGGGTGGGGCACTTTCAAAATAGAAAGAAAGAAGAGGGGTTCATGCACCTCCTACAGAGGTTGTGGTTATGGTCTGGGTAGTAGCTATGTCAGGAAGCTTCCTCTTCTCTCATCTGCACTGGCTGCATCACCATGTGAATGCCCTTGTGAAGGATCTGGAGACAGGAGGAGAAAGGGAGAGGCACTGAAGACAGGAAGGGAGGCTGCTGGGTCAAAGGGCCAACCCCATCCTGCTGACTACCAACCAATCAGGAGGTGTCCTGCACTGTCTTAGAGGCAACAGGGGGGAAAGAGAGGAGGAGGTAAGCAAGAAAAGAAGGAGGGTGGGTGGACTGCAAGGCGGATCCCCAGGGTCAATTATCGCCGGGAAGGAGGTACTGTAGCCAACACTCTGCATCTCATTTGCAAGGCAGCAGCAAAGGTGCACCTGAGCACGCCTAGTGAGCGTCCTGCCATAGCACCAAGGCAATTAATGTCTCCTTTCAATGACATGTGCTTCTCAGTGTGACAGTGGCTAGGCAGTTATGGGCTGGGGCACACTGGCTAAAAGAGAAGGCCTCAGTGATGCCTCCTGTCTTCCCATAGAGACTAATTTCAGGTAGAGAGCCTTGCCTATGTTTTGCCGGCAGTCTGAGTTAAAGGGCTTTGGGTTCAAACCTAAACACACGCATACACACATGTGAACACACACACACACACATATACACACACACACGGATGAATGCACACATGCAAAGAGTTGTATGCTTAAAATGACACGAGCAATCCAAATGCCCTATTCAGTCCCTTATACACTTGTACGACAATGGGCATACACAGATATGCATGCTGCAAAATTACACACATGATGGAAATATAAATACACACAAACTTATACACATACATACTCTCTTACACACACAGCAAGACATTCAAAATCAGTGGATTCAAAATGAAGAGAAAAAAGGGTTGAAAGCGCAAACATTAAGTAAAACAACAATAAACATTTGCAGTGTTTGTGCTGCAAATGTTTATTGTCAGAAGATGATCGTAACAAACATGTTTGCATTATAAATGCATGTTTAGCTCAGCAGCTACATTTCTGAATTTGTATTCTAGCTCACTTCACTACATCAACACGTACACACACACTGTATATTGAGGAATTTATTCACCTATGCATTAGGTTCAACAACGTGCCAGCACATGGGAACTATGCCTCACCCATGCCTGAGCTCATCAGCTGCTGCTTATTGCTACACACACTTTTTCCCAAACTAATAAAATTATGACTCATAGTAAAACTCTGGGATGGAGTGTTGTAACTTATGAGTTCACACACATTCACCCTCAACACTGCCTTGATTTCTCTTTGAACTACTTTTTTTTTTAGGCAAATTGGTGATATAGAAATAAATCCTTACTCCTTTGGTCTAAGGGACTGACACAAGTATATATGCTCTAGCAAATGATGTTTCATCTTATTGCTGGAAGTATCTTGACAGGCAGTCATACAATGCGTGTACAAAAGTAGCAACAATACTAAACGTCTAAAGTCTAAGTAATGGCCTCCAGGTGCTCACATGTTGTTAACCTGTCACAATATGAAAGAAAGAACAAACAACATGTTGGCAGTTTTGGCGGTTTTGAGATTCTTACAATTTCTGTGCCAGAAATTCTTAATTATGACCATGAGGGTGATGCTGGAGGAAAGAGGTTATCCTTTAGGGAGTATAAATGTGTCAGTCAATATCATACATATTTTTTAATGTATTAAGTGGACCCTGATGGTTGCATTGGAAGATGGGTCAGGGGAAATCAAAACATTAGAAATCATCCTCTGTGGACCATGAATAACAACAGCAAATTTCATGGCAATCTTGCCAGTAGCACTGTGAAAAAACAAGTCTCTCTTACCATTAAAACCCGGTGTTAATATTAAACAAAGGGTGAGCAGTAGAGAGTAGCTATAAAATTATAGCATAGAATAAAGCAGGAACAAAAATCAATGTTGATGACGGAGAACACAGCATACCTTCAGGCTCTTTTTTCCTTTATACCCACATCTTTAATTTAAAGACAAAAGACTGAAGAACACTGAGAAGTGAAAAATGCGTGTCATTTTATGAAAAGCTACTTCTGGGTGTCTAATATGTGTTGTATCTTAATATGTACAGTGTGTCTTTATGACTGAACAAGTGTACATTTTAAATAATAATACAACTTTTCTATTCAAAAAAGTAAAAAATAATAAGACATTCAGCCAAATACGTAAGATATATGTTGATTTTTGCTTTGATACAGTATGAGTATTTAAATTAAAATCTTGGTAGAGAATATGTTACTTAAACACCAATGTCAGTGGTTGCGTTACCATGTAATCAAGTCATGACCTTGTATGTGACCTCATTGCCGTAGGGCATTGCAGCTAGCAAGGCTAACATGAGGCTAATGAGTGCCATTCATTGCATTTGGGTGCACAGGAGACATGCAAGCACACTTACACACACACACACACACACACACACACACACACACACAGAAGAAGACACATATTCAACAGATCCATCCTTCCGATCACTGCTCCCTATAGCCCTGGAGCTCACAATGAAACCTAGTGTTCCCTCAGTGAGTAGTCTGTGCTCTCCTCCCTGACCATTCTCACTCATCCGAGACAGAAATAGACATCGCTTTGCTTCCCTGCTCATTCTCCAAGTCAACTTGTGGTTGACACACACTGGATGAATGACTACTTCCTCCTGCTTGCCTCAGCTGACTACTGAGGTGCAGTTCCGAGTTGTCGAGCTTGCCACTGAGAGTTAAAAAGAACAAGTGAAGTTGGATTCAGCCCGCGATGCAGTGGGGAAGAAGAGAGAGAGAGTGTGTGTGAGAGAGAGAGAGAGCAAGAGAGAGCATATGTGCTAGTTTCAGCAGACACGTCATGCACACACACAAACACACACACACTTACACCAAAGCTAGCTGGCTTTTGACAGTGGCAGAATTATTATGGCGAGGTGAATATTACCCCCCTGGGACTTCATTTACCTCTAGCATATTCACTGAGTTTCTCTGTGTTTTACTGCTCCTCATAATCCAAGCCAAGCATACACATACATGCGCACACATACTTGCACTCATATCACCATATCACACACTATTTTTATGTCCATGAGTGTTGTCAGGGTTATTATTGAGATCATTATGGGATGTGGATAGTATTCAGTTGCCATCCTCCCGCTCCAACCCCACCCTTTTTGTTGCAGCTTGGAGTCCTCTCATGAAAGGTTACCAGAGCTTTACATTTCCAGCTTCTGTTTATCAATAAAGCACATAGTCAAATATTAACACACACACACACACACACATACACACACGCTCTCACAGTAGCAGTTTTGTATTTTGCAACTAGTATTATTGTAATTCTGCTCTTGGTATTTAGCCAGCAAAGGTCACTGATGGACTTCTTTTGTTGTGCTGTTTGAGGTCTCTTTTGCCCATTGTGTTAACAAGTCATTAAAAATTGAGGGAAGTAAGGCAGGCCAGGAGACATTGCATATGTTTGGAAGCATTATTATTATTAAATAATCATGTTTGTCTCCTAAATTGAGAGTGACTCATGCCACAATATCAGTAATTAGATAAATTATTGATGGGCTAGTGGGTGGGTGAGAGGATGGTCGGTGGTGGAAATGGAATTGCCAAACCCAATTACTGTCTTTTTCTCAGAGTGGCCCCATTAGGGTTGTCACTTAGACCACCAAATGGCGGCACTAATAAAACCGCAACTAGCACTTAACCAGCTTAATTAATAGTAAGATGATTAATATTTTAATTGCCTCAGATTAAATACCGCTCGCACTGAAAGGGAAGCTTTAAACGAACAGAGCCTGATGTCCTGTTCTCTGTTTTAAAATGTCAAAAATGTCATGTTCCACAAGCAGTTTTCTCACAATGACTTGACATAATCCAAAGCTCTACATACAATCCTGACATAAAAACATGTCACAATATTTCATGCATGATTTTGAAGAGACATTTATAGCTTTGCAATAATAAGCTGATGATTCTACTGCAACATTAATAGATCATTTATTTACTGAATCAAATTTCAAATCAAAAGCAAATAAAATGTACAGTTCATCATGTTAAATGATTAATAGTCAAAGGGAGCAGCAAACCTTCACTAAAACTGGCAAGTTATAACACAACCTGCTTTTGTAAGCAATTTCAAAATACATGATTAGCTTATCACCAAGAAACATGCTGTCAACTGTCATACATCTGGGGAACGGGGCAATTTTAATTGACATTGACATAGTATCATTCAACATCTGTGTTGACCAATGCAAAGAAAGGACTTCAAGAACAGATTGCCCCCAAGCAAACACAATGCTCTTGGGTTCAAGTGGACTATGAGTGCTATGAGCTACCTGCAGACACACACACACACACACACACACACACACACACACACACACTGGTATTCACCACAATAAAAAGCGACTATCCCTCTTCCGCTAATACCCATCAACCCCCCCTCTCAGGAGGGCATGGTGTCTTCCATCCCCAACATGAATAAAACAAGTTGTTATTCTTATCTAGATAAACACCCTCCATGTGCCCGCAAACAAGAGGGGGAAACAACGCCAAGCTTTGGTTTTCCTCCAGCAATTGCAATGGAGACGGGCTCCCCAGACACTTGCTGGGCTCTGCGAAGTGGTCCTACACTGTACAAAGTGTCTGCTTTGCCAGAGGCACAGGATGGAACTTCTAAGCACAAACAAAATCTACTAAATACCTAGGAAGGCTTGTTCGCAATTTGAACAAAGCATATTATTCATTCACTTTGTCAATTCCTTATGTACATGATATTATTAATCGAATTCCCAAATGAGATTTGAGCTGTTGTTTGTTAATTTGAATCTACAGAATGACTCTGCTGGTAAGTGAATCATTAGGATGCTTCACTTTGGCCCAGATTTGACAAAGAGGCTGGGAAGGTGTACATTAGCCGACGGAAAAGGTTAAGCATGGTAAAATGAGAGAGGAAATGTGGCGGACAAATTGAGAAATTAGCAATGTGCGGGTGGGGAGAGTCTCGGAGGACCCAGCACTGAGGCGAGACCTATTATGGCACATGGCACCAGGCAGCTGGGTGGGTAATTATCATCATGTGTTTAGCAAGGCGCCCTTATCCAGGGCAACGTATATGACTTGTGCTTTAACCACTTAGTTGGCCCATTTAGCTCTGTGCCGCAGTGTGTACAGTTATGTGTGAGTGGGGGGATGAGAGCTTTAACGGTAGTGCTTACCTGCTGCAGGTGCTGGTAAGTCATCCATAGTTGACACCCTGGACTGCAATGCAGGTGTTTGAACCATACTGAGGTGCCAGAGTGGCTGAGGTGGCCTCGCTGTGAACGGGTGTAGCTTGATGTCCTTGGGGAAGGTGAAAGAGTGACCTTATGAAGATCCAGCTGGGAGCCCAGGGGCCCAGATGTGTGTGTGTATGTGCGTGTGTGTTTACATGTGAGTGTGTGTTTTTTAGTGTCTCCATGTGTACCCACTGCCAGCTTGTTACGAAACAGCTGGCTCCCACCATCTGCTACTCTTCTATATCACCAGCCCCAGAATGTGTATATACTGTGTCTGTGTGTTTTCCATGTGTTGCTTTTTTTCTCAGTAATCCATTATATTAAAAACACTGCAGGTTACAATATGAAGGAAAACATACCAAGTTAAGTACGAAGGTTTCACTTTCCTAATAGGAGAGCAAAGACTTGTTCTATTATTTGTTTTTAGAGAGAAAAAATCCAGTGGATGTACATTTGTTTGAAAGCAACACACTACCTTGTGTATGTAAGCTCTTCCCTTTGGTTGTTAATCATTTGCTCCAAGCAAGCCTACTCTATCGAACAGACTCAGGGAAAAGAGAGAAGGATTGGGAGGTTGGGGGGTTAGTATGCTAAAATCCACCCAAAACAAGACACATGAGACATACGGTTCTAGTGTTAATTAGAGAGCCAATATTACAAGATAAATCAGAGATGGAGGGTAGGTTTGGAGGAGAGGGCGGTGAGGGAGGAGGGATAGATGAGGAGGGAAGGGAAGAAGGGAAAGAGAGAGTGAGAAACAGAGAGAGAGGGAGGGCATGCTGTTGATTTGAGCACGGCCTGGGGGCAGCCTACGGGGCAGAAAGGGGAATGATAGACTGGCTAACCAGGCGTTGATCAGGCCTGTGCAGCTCTCCTCTTTTCATCAATAGTGAACAACTAAAGTGGCAAGAGAAAGTCTGTTAGCTGCTCACTTATTTGCTTCAAAGTCAGCGTTAAACACCATCAAGTGTCACTCGATTTTAAGCTAATCAATTATGCGTTTTGATCTACTGATGGCTGAAACTGTATTTTCATGGATCAGTACTCAAAAGCATTTTCTTTTATGAAAATTGATGCCATTTGCGGTACTTGTGCACATGCACTGCCCAGCAAGTATCATGTTGCTCGCAGAAGACAGTAATGAAAAATGATGTCCCTTTACCTCCCCAAATTTCAAGTCTAGCAGCGGCAGCGAAAGTGAATAATCTGTAATCGGAGCGATGTGGAGGAGTGCAACGTTGCTAATGCGACTAGACCCTGCTGTTCTCTGAGGAAGACAGCGCTGGAGGGGAGGAAGAAGAGGAGGAGAAGGAGAGGCAGAGGGATGAGCAGGAAGAAGAACACACACCGAGGCAGCTGGGGGATCGCTTGCTCCAAACATGGCAGAAGGTACGGAACAAGGCGCTCTGTGTGGGCCCCATTATTTTTACTCCCCATTCTCTTTTCCCCTCTCTCCTTTTGAAGACGGCAGGATTTTTCTCCTCCTCCCTGACATAAAAGTAAACAACGTTGCCTGCAGGCACAATTTTCCCGGCAACACAATAAAATGTGCAGTGAATTTATGATGGTCATCCATTAGCTCTTACCAAGGAAACATCACCCGTATCTGTCGTCCATCATTATAATAGAGGGTTAATGCACTGAATTTACATAAAAAAGTCATATTGTCTGCATGAATTATTTACACCCTCAGCTGTTTTTTCCAATTTCGCTTTTTTTTCTCCTCTCTCCGTCCTCTCGTTCGTGGCGAGGGGGTTTTTGGTCCA
Source organism: Scomber japonicus (assembly GCF_027409825.1). NCBI lineage: Eukaryota > Metazoa > Chordata > Actinopteri > Scombriformes > Scombridae > Scomber > Scomber japonicus. The sequence continues at coordinate 5,538,626 of NC_070587.1, read as the reverse complement.
GATTCTCGTGGAGAAAATCTGACAGTAAATTCCGCCATGAGGTGGTCCCATTGTCGCCACCTCTGTGTCCCAATATTTCTCCCCCTCCTGCCCTCCCTCCCTCTATCCTTCCCTCTCATCCTCTTCTTCTGTCTTTGTCTTAGGGACAGTGAGAGCTGGTGGCATTGTGATGTGCTTGTTTATGGCCCTCTGGTTGTTAGCGAGTCAATCAACACACTGAAAAGCTTCCTAATTCTTAAGTAGGTTTCACTGGTAGTCACAGTTCATTAGATTATCAACTCAGTATCTGACAGTGCATTTGTAGATGAACTAAACCTCACTATGAGCAAACAACAGGGCACAATATTGCACATGTACAACACATTTAAAAAATGATTGATTAATCCAGACCTTTGACCTAAAAAGTAAAACAGTCACGTTAAAGCTAGTTAAGTCAATGAATCACATGCTACAGTGAAGATTACTTCAGGCTAATTCTTTAGTGTCCTAATCTGGTAACACATACAAAATGATCACTGTCAGTCGTCCTATTGTAAGTGAATTATCCTGATATCACACCCCTGTAATGAAGGCTTGTACAGCGCTAACAGTTGCCTCTCAGACCCCGGGGAAAGGCTCTGTGATTGAGCAATTATGACAAGCTCAATTACTGTCATCATATTATCATAGCTAATCCAACTCCGCCATGCTGCGACTTCCACTGCACTGATCACAGCGCCTTTTTCACTGTCACTGAGGTGAGAAAGTGCTGTCACTGACACCGCTTGTGCTCCCATGAACATGCTCAAATGAATATGTGGCAAATATGTCAATCTACTGGTGCCTGTCTCTGTTTCTATCTTTCAGCTGGATGTCTCTGGGATGGATGTTTTAATTTTTTCTAATTCCGCTTGACAGTGCCACAGGCGCTCTTGCGTGCTGAGCTAAATTTGTGACAAGCATTGACAGAGTGCAGGTTTTGTGAGTTATCGGCTTCCCTGATATGGCTAACACACTTCTAAGCAACAATCACAGCAGCAGGCACAGTTGAAGCGCAGCCTCGACTTGTCCTGCTGTGCAGTGAAGCGTCACATGGGGCTCGAAGGAGTAAAAAAGGGCTCAGGAGATGTACGGTGAAGGTAAACAGAAATGCAAGGAGGAATTTATACATATCAGTGACCTCACAGCCCTGCAGATAATCCCCCAACAGAAGGAGTGACATGGCTCAGTCACACAGATGTAGATGAGGAGGTCAGTGTTGAAGAAAGTCAAAGACAAAACTTGGACAGAGCAGGTGTTTTTCAGAGACAGACATTCACACTGGAGTGGTGCCAGAGGTATGACGGAAGGTGAATTGATCAATGGGAGCTGAGCCTTAGGAATTACCTATTCTCATCCATATAACATCCCTTTATACTGCCTTGGTCTCCCTCCACACTGCCAAAGTTGCATGTTTTCTTTCCTCTGTGTTCTTGTTTATTCCTCTCACTGGTATACTTTTCCTAAGGGGCTTGATCCCTGCTTGCCTCAAGGCCCGTTTCTCAGTCCTGTTAAGGAGTCGGGGATTAGAGGTCAGAAACGTGGTCACCTTCTCAGCTTGCATCGATCACTGTTCACATGTTTTAGGAAGTCATGAAGGCAGGAGACGACCTAATGAGGCTTAAGGTTATAAGTTTGTAACCTAAGAACTTCCTTTACTGCCTTTCTTGACTGCCTTACAGTCCTCTCAAATTCCAAAGCTTTGTTGTTTGTAAAAGTGTATTTCCACAATCTCAACATACATACTTCCAACACAATATAACTTTTTGTGTTTGTCATGTAAAAACTTGCTTACATTCTTTTTATGGACTGATGTCATAAAATAACTTCACCAATCCCCTACTTGAATCAAATGCACACATACATAACTTTAAAAACTACAATTACTATTTCTTACAAAATAGTTTTAATCATTTACATGCACAAAGCGAGAGACAAAAATAATATTAAAACATATTAAAATATAATTCCCTGCAGGGCATTTTTGCTCTATGTAAGCTTCTTCTATCTAGAGCTTCATCTTTCAAATATCAGTCAAAGTATGTACAAAAATGACAAAATAACACTACAATATTTAATGAGAAAAACTATTTCACTGGCTTGTGAAATATATACATGTTTTGTTACTTTTCTGGAAATTCATATTGCTTTTAGTGCTGTTCATTTGTTTTGCAAAATAAAATTTCCTCCTTCTTTAATTAATTTTGTGAAATTTGTGTAAGATTTCTGTTTTGTTAATTTATTTTACTAAATTTTGAGTTCTGATTTTGTCATATCAAGTTTGTTTATTTGTAAATGTGAAAAAGGAAAGCACAGCTACCACTGCACTACTTCCTCACAACTTGCCAGGAAAGTAAACTAATCACTCACTTTGAAACAAAGTATCCTGTGATGCGGAGAAGTGCTGAGAAGAACGCAAGCAGGTCAACTTACTGTACAAATAGGGTGGCAAACAAATTTGCATGTCAAAATTAAAAATCAATGTGTTCCACCTCACCTAATGACCAATCTCCCTACTGCGGCTCTTGGGCTCTGATTAACATTCTGGGGGGTTCAGGAGAAAATGTTAGAGCAAAGCATTAATCTCTCTCAGCAAAAAAGCTTGTATCTTCTGACAGGTGGGTCAAAGTTGCTGTTTAATCTAGCCCATAATTTCTGAAATGTGCTGACAGAGTGTATTTTAATACATTAAAACATGGCAGTGTTTGAGAAAGCTAAAAGCGCGACACCTCACAAGAAGTCTGTGTCCCTGACTATGAGTTATGGCACGTGAGGAAATGGAAGAAATGCATCAGAGTAAAGAGGAAAACCAAGCATCCAAGAGTTTGTTAGCTCTCATAAGCTCTTGATGAATTTCAGATCTTCGTTTTTGGTGGACGATGTCAGAAACATCTGGTCTTACATAACAATACAGAAGTGAGAGAATTTCTGAAGATTTTTGATAAAAATCTCAGAATTATCACTGTCCATGCTCTCTCACATTAAGATACAGATCAGCCTAAGGCACCATTGCAGCCAGAATTAAAGCTAAAATAATACAATCCCTAGATTGTAGACCCTGACTGCATCCCTAATTCATAGATGTTTTAAATTGCAGAACAGTGTACGTACTAAATGAGAAAAAGTTGGGTGTAAAATGTTTACTTGTATAAAAATCTAAAGTTACATTTTTACAACAGATTGTAAAAATGCCCTAACGCCCTTAAATACCCTAAACCTGCCACAACTATTTATTTGTTTGACGGCTTGCACTTGACTTTATTGGCCATTGGCAGGGAAGTGCCTTCAGAGGTGTCCTGCTTGCCTATTGAGAAATGTGTCTCTTACCTCTTGCCCAACCTAGTGGAAATAATATCACTCACACTGAGAGATCATGGTGTCAGGGTCAATTGTCCTGCAAAAGATGGGGGAGATGGGAGACATGTATTGATTTTTCATTTTGTTGGGGTAAGCAAGCATGTTGCGGCTGGGCGCGGGTGCAATGAGCCAGACAGAATGTGCTAGACTGCTCTTCCAGCTTGTCACTCATGAGCTGTGACTGCTGAAAGCCACCTTGAAAACAATTATCAAAGGAACTATGAAAACAGTATCAAAATGTTTTTTTGTTTTTTAAAATCTATCCACAATCAAGTCAGCACAAATACTCTGGGCAATAATCCGCCTGATCACATTACTCAAAGCAAAAAAAGCTGGTTGAGAAAATTTGGCAGGGGATGCAAGAAGGAAACTCAGCCAGCATCACCCCAAATAGGGATGAGCCAGAGCTGGCAATCATACACCATGCTGGGCTTTGCAGAGCGGAAATGCTTGTCAAACAGATTACATGATGCCACAGGTCACAGACGCATCCCAGCAGTCCAGCACATGCCTAACAGCTACAAACAATGAATGAATGCCAAATCTAAAACTTCTGTGAACCTTATTTAGTGTGTTCAGCTGGAGCCATCTAAAGTAGTTCATCACTACAAAGAAGATATGGTTTGATAAAGGATGCAAGTGATTCCTATCAACTCCTCTATGTGCCTGTCCTCTCTGACTTTGCAGTAGAGGACACAGATCTCATTTTGGGTCATAACCTAAAACATATCCTTGTAAGTATTGTTGTTGCAGTGGAACAAAACAAAATGTCTACAACTCATTCTTGAACATGGCAGTGTATGGAAGCCTTTGCAGTCAGTTCACTGGGTGAATATACATGACCTGTTCAAAGGGTGTTGTTTGCTCCTGCATCTCTGCGTTCCTCTACTTCTCACATGCCATCCCATCATATCTCATGCATTTTGTCCGTCGCCTCACTGCTCCTCATTTGCAAAGGCTACAGTCTCTACGGTGGTCAGAGGCGTGACAGACATGCAAGGTGGAGAACACAGCGGTCATCTGCTGCCCTCTCTGCGCTCCAGTCACCTTGATGACTGATACAGACTAGTCCAGAGCTCTCCACTCCTCTACCCTGTGCTACCTTCTCTTCTGTCTGTGCTGTAAGGGTCAGAGTTGAATGCAGACAATATAAGCTCATCAGTATACCTAACACTTCCTGTTAAGGTGATAGCAATGTCCTAAATATTAATGCAACCCACCCACTTTGTAAGGCCATACAACAAAAAGACAGGTCTGTGACAAGAGTAGAGTGACTGTCATTTCTGCAGGTCAAAGAGAAATAAATATACCTCAGAAACAGCCTCACATGTACAAAGGCAAACCTCTTTTCTATTGTAGGTATGTCTGCGTTCTTATAACATAAATGACAGTGTAGGTCAAAAATTGAGCCAGTAAAAACAACCTATAGATGCCAGTGACTGTAGTAATTATGACCAGAGAAGTGATGCAGTTCAGATGATGTATATATAAGGTGACTAATTATGTCACGTTGCTAACCCCGAGGACACGTCTTAGAAAAAATGTAACTTTATCATGGTGTATACTTTAGTACTGCCATGACAACAAAAGTCATGTAACTTTATGGAAGTAGTCTTCACCCCCTTCACATTAACCCACACATCAGTTCAAATGTGGTGTGTGTGGAGATTGTGAAGTCATCAAAATGTACAACACAGAGGAAGAAAGCATTTTTTAATCATTGATTGCTGAGGGAAAAAAATGTAGTTTTTTTGTTTTCTTTAAACATGCAGCCTTGGTCTTATTTCATAGTTGTAGCCATCTTTCCTGTCAGATTTGATAAGTTAATACTGACTATGGGGACATGGTTACAACATAGCTAACACAGACATAAGCAGTCAAATGAAAATAAAGGTTTAAAAAAACTCCCAGTTAGAACAGACACGTCAGGGAATTGAGCATTTGCAGCAAAAGGGTATTCAGTTCGATTCAGCGGAAAACACTCTCTCTCTTTCAGGGACTTCTCTCTCAAAGCATCCAAACAGCAACAATGATTCAAATCAATCTGTGTGCTGCAGTTGTTCTTTCCTCAAATAAACTTTCTTTTTTCCAAAGAAATAGGCTGCCCTTGATCTGAGAGCCACCTGACTCAACTGATCATTGCAGGAAGTGTCAGGTTATAATGGTTGGACTTTACTAGTCTTTACTAGCTGACAGTCAAGCAGCTGTAGAATGAGCCACTTATGGTGAATGAAGCAGCTAAAAGTTTTAAAGCCTCCCTTTGTTTTCTCTTCTAACATATGAAAAGCATGTTGGACAACTCTTCGTCCTTGTCCTGTTGAACTTTGTTTTGTCCTCAAATCTCATTAATAAAGTAGTAAAAGTAAAGTTAGTAAAATGCAATTACAACTGACAAGACTGGTGGCTAAAACTACTAAAATATGACCCAGGTGCTGCAAAGGGAGTTTTCTTTTAAATAATTGCTATTTCAATGGGCTTGCACACTGCTTTGATGAACACACTTGTGCTGATGGGTGCAAAATTAAATTCCATAAATCAATAAATCAAATTCCAATCACAGTGTATCAAACTTTGAAAGATCTCCAAGATCACAAATGTCTCCCCACACACCTGCTAGGCATGTCAGTGTTTGGGTGAGGCTGGGTATGTTACCACAACACACACACACACACACATACACACACACACACACACACACACACACACACACACACACACACACACACACACACACACACACTCATACACCTGTGGTACTTCCTGCCACTAATGCTGTAAGTGTTCCAGTTTCTTTCAGACTGAGGGGGTGAGCAAGGTGAGAGAGGGGGCGACCTAGCAGCTGGTTACCTTGGCTGACTCTCACACCTGTTAAAGAAAGAGGCACACATCACACTGTAATACAGTGTTATGGCCTGTAATAGATGGCTGATGCAAGCGTGCAGTAATGGCCAGCACAGTCTGTACTCTTTTCTGCCATTAGTTGAAAACTCTATTTAATTGCCATTTAATCTAAATCTACCATTACTGTAAGGATTTGTACAATGCTTTTCATTTGAGAAGAAGACACTTGCGTACCATACATGTCAAAATGATACCATCTGATAAAAATTCTTGCTGTTATGTGAAAAAAAAACTTTTATATTTCTTCTTTTTTTTTTTTTTAAAGTAGTTCAGATCTGAAGCTCAGTGCACTGCATGTGTGAGGCTCAGTTTGTCAAATTCACTTTCTGCAGAGTGACAGGGTATATTACCCCGGTGAGCAGCCAGCCTCAGCACAGAGGTGAGTGTGAAATTATGTGAACATGTGTATCTAGAGGCTTGTGTTTGCCTTTAAGTGGAAATGTAAAGATCTATAGAAGGTTTTGAAACATACAGCAACCATGTCCTCTTGTACAGAGGGCTATTCCTGACAAGTTGTATCACATGCTTTGATTGTTGCTGCTCGTGGTACAGCAAAGGGCAGGGTAGAATTTCAGCTTTTAACTATTGTTAAAAAATGCTCCATTACAAGTAAAGGTAATACATTTTAAAAATTGTAAATCATGTAAATGTACATATGTATGAGTAAAACTTTAATATAAAAGGTGCTCATTATTCAGCATGGCCTTTTTTAGTATTAAATGTTTAGACACATTTAATTAATTAGTGTGTTTTGTAACCCAACCCTCACCAGATTACAACTTTACAAAACATCAATGTTTACAGTATAACAGTTATAATATATGCCTTATTATGCATTGTTTAAATGTATAACTACCATTTTAATGTTATAGCTGGTTGAGCTGCTGTTGGGTTTTATGAGAATCATAATTTTTCATAATTTGATCGTGTTTGTATGTAAAATGTTGGTCTACAAAGTAACTATGGCTAGGTAAGTAAATATAAAGTAGCATAAAATGAAAAAACTCAAATTGACACAGGTTTTTAGTACCTCAGACTTGTACCTAAGTACATTACTTGAATGAATGTATTTATTTTCCCACCAGTGACTCAATATTATACAGTAGGTTACTTAGCCTTCATTTGCATAGAGCACTTCACTAGTGTACCTCCATGACGTTGCCATGTGCTTTTGGCAAACCCAGTGTTCATATTTTACTGGCTGCACATATTTGCGTATCTGTGCATGTATTCTGTGTGTTTGCCAAAATTTCCCAAGAAGCTCAGGTTGTGTCTGCCCTCTATCACCTGGTCTATAGTGTTTGCAAATACTGCAGAGTGTGTGAGTCTGTGTGTGTGTGTGTGTGTGTATCTCTGTGTGTGTGTGTACCTGTCCGGCCAGGCCCTGCAACAAGCCCTTTACTAGTTAGTGTGTGTGTGTGTGGTGCTTCTGTTTAATAATGCATGGCCCCAAGCCCAGGACGGGCCCTTTGATAAAGTACAGCTCCGCAGCACATGCATAAGCAGCTCCAGCCATATGCAGAAAGCGGAAATTGATGGTGGAGATAAAGTCTATGCTGCTGGTGTTCAGTGTGTGTGTATGTATATGTGTGTGCAAGTAAGAGAGAGAGAGAACGAGGCAGAGAAAGAAAGATTTATGGATTGTATCAACGTCTATATGCGAGTGTTTGATCAGGTGGCAATTTAGAGCTTTTTAGGGATGAGCCTTTGTGCGGTATGAACATGTTTGAAGATTGGTACTTTTTGTTGTGTTTGATTAGCTGATACTGTACAAGCAAGCAAATATGGAAGTGTTCATAAAGAACTGTTGTCATGGTGTGTGTGTGTGTGTGTGTGTGTGTGTGTGTGTGTGTGTGCGCGTGCGTGTGTGTTTGAGACAGAAAATGTGTAAGTTAATGAAGATGTGTATGTTCTGGTAGTAGTATCAGAGAAAAGTGTTGTCGTGCTTGTGTGTCATGATTGATCTTAGAGTTGTATTAATGCGAGTGTGTGTACCTCTGTGCAGGTGTGTGTGAACATATACTCGTACTATGAAAGTGTGTTTCAGCTGCCAGTCAAATTCAAAGGGGTCAGAGGCTAGTGTAGGAGGTTCAAGGTTGCTGCCACCTACTCACCCATCTCATCATGAAGCTCTATTACAGGCAGGAGAACAAAAACTGAGAGCACTCACAAACAAGCTGGCAAGGTATGCATATCCATGCAAACAAGTCTGTGTAGATTCATTCTCTTTCTCAACTCTGGCAAACATGACCCTGGACCCTTTTTTAAAATAACACCGCACCCTTTGACTTTTTCTTCGACTTCTTTTTCTCTTTTCTCCTCAAATGTTTTCTTACTTCTTCACATTATATTCATGTCTTCACTCTCTTTGTCACGTGCCTTACTTATCAATTTTTCCTGATCTCTACTTCTGGAAGTTTAGAAGTTGTCCAGTTTATGAACACCGTCGTCAAAAGCCATGGCAGCACAAACCTCTCATCAAGCTTAGTTACGATACGTGTCATACTCTCTTCTGCCACCCACCTTCCTCACCTCCTCCCCTCCTCCATTCATCCACCCACTCCCTGTCTTTTGTCTCTCTTGCACCGACTGCCACCCCCTCACCAGTCATAAAGAATAGACAGTCAGATATACAGGAAGAGAAAGAGAAAACCCTATCTCTTTTTGTTGCAGCTTTAATTTACTTTGTACATTAATATTTCAGGGCCCTCTGCAGGCTTGGTGTGGGAGCCAGTGGGAGTTACTGTGTGTGTTGTGTATATGTGTATGTGTGTGTGTATGTGTCACATTCCGGGTGTAGGAGGGGAAAGGATTAATATTTCAACGGGCCTTATTGGAGACCCCTGTACCATCTCCACCAAACCACCATGGCATGGGCAACTCACCTTACTGCTCCAAACCCTTTGTGTCTTTGTCTCTACTCCGGTCGTGTTCTTCATTCTTTCCTCTATTTCATATTTAATTTCTTGTGTTTGTAAATAAGTGACTGTATTTGTGCCACTTGTCTGCCTGTAATAACTTTGAAAAAAAAACCTCTAATGCACATCAAATTAGTAATCAGGCCAACACGTGACACTCAATGATTGATTCTAAAAGTTAAAATAAATGTCAAATATCAAGGTTGACAGGTAACTTATGTCATTGATTGACAAAATGATGGATGCTATGTTTTCTTTTTTTCATTCTCTCAGATCATCTGATAACTTCTTACTGGTTGCTGCTGGCAACATATCAAATTTATCATTTTCTTTTTTGTTTTAGCTCTCTTTTGGTTATTTTCTCCCTCTTCCTATCCTCCAAGCAATATAGATATAGATGTTACTTTCAGATGCTTTTTGAGAATTTTCATAGACATACACTGATTAACTCTATGATCAATAACAAAACCTCTCTACCATCTGAGATAGTTGTGTGTTGGCAAACATACATTGTTACATAATATCAACTTCAACTATCTAAACTAACAAGTCATCAGATAAGGAGTGATGCTATGGGTATGATGTGAGAGAATATTTCTGGATTTTTAGTCAACCTGCATATCAAGATGGTGGCCAAAACTATGAAGATACTGCATGTTGTAATAAACCGGAATGATCCATTAAAAGGTGCATCTAAAGAAGCAATTCTCCAAAAAACAAATGCGAATGTGTCCTGATATATGAAGGTGCAGTGTACCAAGATAAAAAAAAGACCCATAAGCAATTTGGAGGAGTTGGAATTGGATTTTGAAGTTGGAAGAGGATGATGAGGATGCGAGGGCAGCTTTTATCACAGATCAGTGGCTCTCTGAGGGGGTGTCTCCCAGTCACTGCATCAGGGGCACATGGCAGGAGGCCATATTGAAATGAGGTGCCTTCCCCCAGGCTCTTAGCTACCCCTGACATTTGGGTGCATGTGTGTGTATGTGGAGGGTTTAGGGTGAAGGGTGGGGGCTTGTGTTTCCGCCCAAAGAGCCGATTGCCTCCGCTCCCCTGCTACTTGTTTCCCCCTCTTCTACCCCTGCCCACCCTCACCCTCCTTCAACTGGACCCTGTTTCTCATTTGCCTATTCATTTAAAATCACAAAATGCCTACTGAGATCCAATATGGGGTTGAGGCAGGGGGGCGCAAGTGGGCCCTCAGCAGGGGTGGAAAACACAGCAACAACACGATGAAGAGAAGGAGGAGGTGGAGAGTGAAGAAGAGAGGTGGAGGATGCCCAGACCTCCGACAGGAAATGGCTTCAAATGGCTTCCTGGCCCCCTCTCTTCTTTCATTCCTCATCTTCTCTACAAGTGTCTCTCTCTGTCTGCCTTCACTCTTTCAGTGTCTTTTTTCCTCCAGTTCTCTATTTTTCCTCACTGATGCTGTGCTCACTGCGGTGGTGCTGAGATTGGGAAGTGCTGCCTGCTTGACCCTGTTGCCAAGACGAAGCAGGGGTTCGAACCAGACCCAATGTGTGTTTGTGTTTGTGTGTGGGTCTGTGAAGGTGTGCATGGTGGTCTGTTTTTAAAGAAACCACCCTCTACATGTCTCTGTCATTATTTCTACCTTTCTCTAGCCCACCTAAGAGACTTTTGAGGCACTAAAAAGCAAAAGGAGAGTCCAACTTCAGAAAGTTCTTTGTGTGGATTTAAAAAGTCAAATAAGATAGCACTTTGTATAAATGCTAAAGGAAAAGGTGGTTAGCCCTGAGTAGGATTGCGAGCACTGTATGACATGTTTTATGCATGGACGCTGTGTCTCTAAGGTTGGGGAGTTTCACTTCAACAAACTGCAGAGGGTGGGTAAAGGTGAGATGCATACTGGCAAAGGGCACAGGTGGGGTGAGGAGGGAGGAGGGGAGACAAGGGATGGGTTGTGGGGAAGAGGATTCAGAGTAAACAGTTGTAGATTCAAGCAGTGAGGGAGAGAACACTTTTTCTGCAAGAAATGGCAATTATCTGTTGGAGAGTGCTTGTAGCCGGTAGACAAATGCAATTCCAGAGAGTTTATACATTCACAGGGAAAAGTCAACATGAAAAGTTATTAACTATCTGAAAACACTGTCAAAGTCTCTGAATATGAGGGCTATCTCTTTCTTCGCTTATTGTGAGGGAGTGATTCTCTGAGAATGAGATTCTGATTTGATGAAAGTGATGAGAAATAGGGCTGATCTAATAGGTGGTTGACCAATCAGAAACAAACACAAGGACATATTAATAAGCAAAGATGAGGAATTAAAATCATATTCATTGAAAACTGTCTTCATTGCAGTCATTATTTCTCCAATCTGTGCTGGCTGTGAAAAAAAACCCCTCCATAAAGCAATTTCAATGAAAATGATGGAAGATATATAATATTGATCACCTATATATGTCAAGCTGAATCAGATAATATTAGGATGAGGTGTTTCCTGCAGACATTAAATGTGTGTGGCAAATCAGTAAATGTAAGCATACAAGACAATGCTGAAAGTGTGTTATCTGATGAGAAGAAGGGATAACCAGAAGAATCGGCTGGTTAGCAGCTGGGTCAAACAATACTCAAAACACTTAAAACCCCCTCTTCTCTGATCTTCCTCTTTTATCTGTTTAAGTACACATATAAATAAGCCCGCCACTACACACACACACACACACACACATACAGACACATTGCACCTCTAATTGCAAAGGCGATGCAATTTCCAGAACATAAACAAAATCAAAGGGAGCTGCACTTTCTCCCTTCCACGTTCTCTGTTTAATGTTATTCAGTAAGTGAATTTGGGTCTACCTCACAGAAACACCTCTCCTTGCTGTAAAACACCACATTGTTCTCCTTTGCCACAGAAAACCATAATGGAAGCTGTTTAAGATCACAAATTACCATTAAACCTGCTTTCTTTTACAAACTGGAGCTCATCCAGAGACCAGCACGAAACCTAAAAGTTGAAATCTAACCAGGTGGTTTAATTGCTTGCTCAATCATATCCATTTTGAAAACTAAAAAGTTTCTTTTATTCCTCCCCCTGCAATATGTGGTTGCTTTTTCTGTGCTTTCATTGATGCCGTGTTTGGTGTTTATTTTCCATGTGAATATTTAAAGCGTCAAAATGGTGAAAATGCTGCATTTAGAACTACATTGTCCCAAAACACAGCAATCAGGGGATGATCTCATATATGCAAAAAAGGCAATACAAGCGGACCCCCTCGCTTTCACATTTGACAGAGTACCTTTCCCTGTTGAATACATTAGAGCATCCGTAGAATGAGAGCAAATGAATGCCCGCTCACTTCCCCAGCACTCCGGCATCACAGCAGCCAGGATGGAAAACAATGATTCGGCCCCATTACATTTTTCATCTTACCTTTGGGAGCGGATATCCACCTACCCACCCACCATGAGGCAACGCTGAATCGCATATCCTCTACCTATAGTAGTTTTCATGCACTACCTGAGACTAGGGGTTAGGATTCAAAGTCTTACACATGCAGGAGGAAAAAAAAGAGGGTGGGAGAGAATAAGTGACAGCCAGCAACAAACACAAGAAGAGATGATGGGGGTGAAGGGGGGAGTTGAGGGTTGGAAGGGAGCGAGAAGGACATCTATCCTCCTTTAAGTCTACCTTATTGGCGAGTGGTGACCCTGGACGTGGGGCCATTGTCTAGGCTCCTTATCATAATGTAGGCTGTGTTGTCTTCTCCATTACACCTCGACTATTCAATTAGACCCCATTACCATAGTAATAGAGCACTGCGTCGCAGGGTCAAGACTGACAAGGGGAGGAGGAAAGTGGTCAGAGAGAGAGAGAGAGAGCGAGAGAGAGAGAGAGAGAGTCAGAGAGAGAGAGAGAGAGAGAGAGAGAGAGAGAGAGAGAGAGAGAGAGTCAGAGAAAGAGATGCCAGTATACCTGTAGTCAGACCGATGTCAGCTTCTATTACAGCCAAAAAGGGGAGACCAAAATCAGTAGGGATGATTTTGGGAGGTGAAATCATACAAGTGGAGGACAACTATGACAGAAGGGGGCATTGCTCTTATCCCAATGAAAGAGAATTTCACAGGCCAAATGTGGTTGAACAAGCTTTTGGAAGATGACAAATTTTGCAATCCAGTTCTTTGATGTCACCTTGGGATGCTGACACTTTGATAAATGCAATGACCTTGTAAGACATAGAGCATTTTGAACAAGCGATGAATTTATTGTGAAAATTAAAAGAGAAAGCAAAAGACAAACGACCAATTTGACGTGGCCATTTTCCAAGATGTCAATAGTGACTTACAACTACCGGCACTAAGTGTAGTGATTACCAATAATGGGTGTTGTGTACAACACAAGAAGACAGAGGAAAGAGAAAAAGAGGTTAAATGGAGATGATGACACTGTGATGGTGTGAATACCAGTTCATAAGCACGTTGTCTGTTTATTTGTTTGGTTGGTTGATTGGTTAATTGGTTGCAACCCTTATTTTAAGGAGGTGACAGCACTGAAAGTGAGTAAAATCAGGGTGAATGGTGATTGGCACAAGGTACATACCAATGTGGTATCTGGTATATTGTTGCCTCAGACTTCTCCTTGCAACTTCGCCTCATGTTTTGCTCTCTGTTCAGAATCTTATCACCTTTCTTTTGTCCTTTTATTGCTATACCATGCCTCTTTATCCCACTTCGCATCCTTCATTAGTCAACCTAAAATTATGTTTTCTCAAAAGATTGTCCTTTACGCTCTCACTTTTCTCTCACAGTCTAGCTTCCCTCCAACTGCAAACTCTTTCAAACTTGCAATCCCTTCCTCTTTGCCTCATTTCCCCCTTGGCAGCGCCTGTGCCAGGGCGCGTGCCAGGCAGCCAGTGCCTGCCTCTTGTCCCTGTCTGTATGTTGCCATGTTCTCGCTGCTACTTTCTGGCATTGCACCCATGCGAGAGAGAGCGAGAGAGAGAGGGGGAGAGATGGTGAGAGAGAGACAGAAAGAGAGAAAGGCGAGGGGCAAAGAAGAAAGGCAAGGAAACAAGGGAACGCATGCAGATGCAGGGCCCATCTCGTTTACAAATATGCAAATGCTGTTGCCTTTGTGATATGCAAATGAGAGATTACAGAGCGCTAATTAGGGTCAAAAGAACTGTTCACGTCAATTAGGGGAGAATGAAAAAACGATCCCCACTCTTGCTGGCCCCAACCCCCAGCCCCTGCCACGGATATCCTCAGCTTTTGTCTTAAAAAATGGCGACATGAAAAAGACAAATAATGAGAGACATGTGTACAAGGGGCGGGGCACCAGCATTTGGATAACAAGCATGCATCTTGAAAAGGGCAGAGGTCCAGGTTTGTTTCAGTGGAAGGGCATGATTGGCTTTTTAGTACAAACATGATAAGCATAAATGACAAAGCAGGGCTGGTTCTGATGCTAACGATATGTGATTCTGATATTTATCTGCCTTTTTTGCCCGCTTGTCCTTCATCTCCAGTCCATCCTTTCCAATTTAATTCCCTGAATTAGTCAGTTGGTTAGTTATGTCAAGATTGATATTATAATTCTCTATCACCCGCATTCACAATATGAGAAAATAAGTACCACAAATCTCCCATGCAACATATTAATTAATAAATAAAAGTTATTATAATACTTTTATTGTCTACAAATTAGTTGTTAGCTATCATTTTTCATGGAACTTTATGGCATCAAATACTTGAAACGTAATTAAATATTTTCAAAAACAAAAATTCAGATGTAAAAGTGCAATACCCTGTCAGTACTTGGACCCCAGCACCTGCCATTTATCTATTTTATTTTAATAAAAATACCTAGTTAGTTCAGTGTGACTTGGATCTCTAGGGGAGATCTTGCCAAGGAAGCAGCATATTTAGATGTGGACAAAAGATTGAAACTTGAATTATATTATACAGAAAGTTATAGCAATAAGGAGGACAAAAAAGATCAGAACATCAATGACAGAAAGAAGCAGACTCCATTTCTGTCTTTCCTATGTCCCACTCCTTTCTATCATTCCCTCCATTGTCAGTGTGCCTGTCTAGAGTATGCAGGAGGAACACACTGTTATATTTGCATCCTAATGACCCCTCCAGTGGCCCCCGAGGCTGGGCCCTCTGCACTACCCAGAGATCAATTAGGGCCAGGGCCCAGCATCTGCTGTGCCCCATTATAAACCCCTACCAACTTTCTCTCTCGCTGTCGCTTCTCTCTTTCTCCCACATGTCCTTCAACTGCACCTCTACCTTCTCACATCTCTGACTTGTCTACCCCAGCTTACACACACACACACACACACACACACACACACACACACACACACACACACGCACACACACACACACATGCACACACAGAGACAGTTATATTTTCTTACAATAGAAATCCACAATCACATAATATAGAAAAACACAAATTTTTATAATAATACACACAAAATCTGCTTACACATATGCATATTTGCACACACACATACACACACACACACACACACACACACACACATACACATACACACAGGCACATAACTGCTGTCACTCTCTCCATGAGCCTGTGCGGTGCAGTGGAGAGGTGAAGGATGGGTAGGATCGGTCCACAGAGTTTTCTCTGTGTGCGATTCCTTCTCAGCCTAGTTACCGGGCAAAGCTGCACAAAGACCAGGTTGTGAAATGTACATCCTTTTGACAGAGTCGGGTCTTCATAAGGCTCTTGTGGCTGCCAATCACACTGATATAAAAGCACAGTGATTCAAGCAGGGGATGAAAAACTTGACTGAGGATATACAGCGCTGCAATGCACCTCAGTTCTCCCTTTTTCATCTACATGTTGCATGTGAGCTTTGCCTAAGACAGAGCTGTAGAGCTGTTTGATCACTCCAGGAACAGTGAACTCATGCTGATCAAGCATGAAATTATTTTTCTAGCATATAAAATGTCTAGATGTTCTGTCTGACCATAATTCAGCAGAAAAAAACACACAAGTATATAACAAAAGATTGTGAACATGCGTGCAGTTTGCTTTTCACTTGATACATTACAGGGCCATGTAAACATAACTTTGGAGTTAAGGTGATGGGAACAAAGCAAGATTGAAGGCTGGATCCATGAATGGAACTGTAAAACCTATTCTTAACATAAAGGGTTGCAAATGAGTAAAGTCAGGAGTGCCATGAAAAAAATCACCCCCGCAGTTGCCATACATGCGCTTTGACTGAAAATAGAGAGAGTTGGCTCCTGGTATATCTCAGTTTCTCAATATTTGAAATAATTAAAAAATATAAACAATTTACATTTAAGTAAGTTCATTCCATATTTGGCCCCTAAGACTGTACTCATAATATTGTGAGGTGGCACAAGTGTTGTCTTTACCTGATTATAAAGGCTGCATTACAATAAAGTAATTCCCTTTCATGCATGAATTGTGATAACCTAAGTCAGGATTTTTCTCCTAATTGTTTTCATTTCTCTTTAAGTATGAAAAAAATTGAACCTCATGTTTCCTTTCACCAAATGATAAACTATTACATTATAATAACATAAATCAACTGATCTACAACCAAAAACATTAATGCAGGTTTAGTGGTGATGTATGGGATGACGCACTAGTGTCCACTGTGGTGGCTGAAGTGTAACTATGTCATCAAAATCCTGGACAGCTTTTGAATAGCTGTCCACTGCAGTGACCACTATGCATGAAAGGGTTAAAAAAAAATCTCATTCTTAAAATATTTTGTGAAAGCACCAATAGTCTTCCCTTCAATTTTTTGCAATATTGATATCGAGGTATTATGTCAAAATATCGTGGTATTTGATTTTGTCCATATCGGCCAGTCCTGCCTGGAAGGCCATCTGTGCAGCTTCTGAGATGAAATAACTATCCTTGAATCAAAGAGCTGTTCTGATGCTTCAGGATTTCATTCATGCCAATGCTTGTTGTCAACACAGAGGATGCAGGTGGCCGTAGACAGTGAACCAGCCTTCTCAGGTTTCATCTGACTGGCCTGGCATCTAACAAACAGAATGCCAAACACTTTCCCTGCTGTATTGTGAGCCCTTGAGTGTCTGTAGTTAAAGAAGGCATCTGTCCTAAGAGATTTCCTCTCCACAAGGATTTAGATGATAGCTGTTGCCTCTGTTGCACAGCAGTAAACTTATTGTTCATATCACCAAATGCAGAAGCCGTACTTGAAAAGACACTTAACAATTCACATTGTGACTTCCATATCTGACTGGTCTCACAATTGTTATAGTATTCACATGCCATCTGTCACTCTAATCAAATTTGAAAAAATAAAACTCTTGACTGATTTTCCTTCATCTTTCTTCTCTTGTCTGAATCTTACAGACAAACCTTCTCTTCCGTATTACCCTGCAGATGTTCGTACCACATATCTGATGTCATGACTAAAGGTTGTATATTGTCATTAGTTACCAATGAGTCTGGAGGAAACACAGAAACAATAATCAGGTGTTTGGTCCATAGTCCTAGTCATAACGCAGAGCTTCTGTGTTAAAAAATGTTAAAATTTAAAAGTATGCATTGCTTTATAGTGTTTGACTACATTATGCTACACTTTGGGTACTATCTGTAATTTGATCTTTGCAAGTCATCAACAATGCCACAGTGAAATTGCTGCACCAGCAAAGGCATGACAAATATTAATATAACAATACTGTCCTTATATATTTTGCAATGATCAAACTAGAATATAAACCTCATACAACATGACCAACTGAATCCTCAAGGCTTCAGATATGCAACAAACTAAATGGCATAAAAATACTTGATTTAAGGATTATTATGGTGATTTTGCAGTTTACTATTTGTGGAGTACTATCAGTTTGTGAAAAAGATTGTTTCATGTTTTCTTTGTCAAGTTAGAAAATTAAACTTGTGTGGTGACACCAGAAAAGTTTGGGCTCGGAGACAACACATCTGTCAATAAGCCTGCATTTCAAACTAGGAGTATGAAAGAACTGGACCCCTACTAGGTAGTGAGGATCTAATGAGAAGACAAAGTATTATGTTGCAATTGAATATACAATGTGTGAGATCTATTGTTTTTCTCAGATTGATTGAGATTTTCTGAATTTCAGACATTTGGGATCAATATCTGTCCATCTTTTGGGAAGATTATCTTAATAAATTACTTTTGTTGGCTTTTTGCTCACAAAGCTTTTATTGCACTTATAGTAATGTAACAAGTCTAGTTGTTGTGAACTTGCATGTCTCTGCTCCACCAGAGAGCAGAGGAGAGGAAAGAAACTAGCATGACTGTAAATGATAGGAAAATGCAGTAGAGACCCTCAGAGCAGTGACACAGCTAACCCTAACCCTAACCCTTTTGGTGTCTCGCCTATTATTTCCATGTGACATCCGGTCCTCAGCAAAAATAGACAATGTAAATGCTCTGTTCATAGTCATATTGATATCATACCAGTAACATTACACTTGTCACTATAGTTTCAAAATCTACATATATAGAGTCACAGACATGGAAAAGATAGAAAGTCACACTGCGGATCAGGCTGCATGGTGCACACCAGGGCAGGGAGCCCTCTTTGGCAGGGCACTCCAGAGCCGGTGACTCACTGAACCTTTTTTCTTAACTCCTGCTCACTTTCTGTAATAATAATAATTCAAACCTAAACTTCTGCCTGTTGTTTTACCTGGAGCATTAGATTTGGTGTTGTTTTTAGTGTCAGTTTCACTCCTGACAGTAAGTTTGGAGGTTGTTTGTCGGAGTGGTTTGGCTTGTTAGGGCGACTTGTTCTCTTCGTGGGGAGATTTTCTTCACTTGGAGCAGTCACAGTGGGGGGATCTACTGGAATAATCAATACTATCAATAAAAAACCTGTCCTGTGTGAGGAGTGTGTGTAGCTGACACAGAATTAGACCCAACCAGAGCCCTACATGCCTGTCAGAAAATCTGCTTTCACGTCATATAGTATTCATTTATGACAACTAAGCATACAATTCTTAACTATTTTCTGTCAGAATTAAATATAAGTAAAATGTATAATGAAATAATATGGCATATTCTGTTATTGATGACCCTTTATCAGAGTCAAACCCTGTGTAGCAGTTCGGCAATGCACATGATTTCCACATTTTAATAGTGTTCACTCCAGTGCCGAGCCTGAATGTTGGAACATGCCATTTGTGAATGAGAGTTGTTTTGGAGCTCTGAATACAGTAACTGGTTATCTATAAGGCTACATGTAGCTTTTTGTTTTCATGTGGTTCTTACATTAAAAAATACTAGAAAGAAAGTTTATGGGGTAACCTCACCTACATTGGAAAAAAGCAATGGCTGTATTTCTCCATTACCAAGACGTATTCCAATAACACAAACTGGATGGTGGTAGCCTATTGGTTAAGATCCATGACACATAACTGCAATGTTAGTCATTCAATTGCAGCAGCAGGCATTTGTTTTATGTTGCTCCCCATCTCTCTCACCTCGTTTCCTATGTCAGCAAAACAAATCTTTCAACAAATTAAAAAAACTTAACATTCCTCTTTCATCAACATTTGTCAAAAAAGCAACCATTACCCACAACAGCAGCAGCAATATTCACATCTGTCTGTGTATTTGTTGATGGAGAGATTTTATGAATAAGCACGATGCCATATGATTGTCCCCACTGCCCCTCTACACGTTCACCCACATATTCTACACTGAAGGACAATTTTAACTTACACTCTTTTATGTATTTTCAATGTTGAAAGCTTTTATGCTTGAAGCTGCTTAAAAGGTCAAACAGCCATTCATCTTTTTAAGAGTAGTGAATAAGGTCATTTTTTAATAATAACAATAATGATAATAATAATAATACATTTTATTTGATGGTGCCTTTCAAGTCACCCAAGGTCACCTTACAGAGAATAATTTTACTGGTATATATTGTTAGTTTAGATTCATTTTTAAAGTAAGACTTTGGATGAGCACTGTTGAGATTTACTCTCCTTGATACTGCCTACACCAAACATGAATTTTAATTGAGATATTTTGGTGAACAGGAGCATTTTGTTTACTTTGTAGAGCTAACCAAATTTACATGTAGTGTTTCACACCAAAAAAAACTTGTGGTCTGCTGATAAGTTTCCTTCTACATAAGATGTTTCAAAAGCTGATTTTTAGTTGACATATTTTTTTCAGAATTAACATGTATTGTTATTTTATGAAAATGATCATTTTGCCAACAGTTAACATTTCACTTCTCTTAAATTAAAAGCATGTACTAATAATACAATGACATGTAGCTCTTGTCCACATTTTCAAGTCCATCTGTAAAAGTGTCTGGTAGGCAAACACAGATAAAGACAGTGAAGACAGAAAGGCATACTCATCGTCTATATAGAATTTACTTTATATTTTCCTGTGAGATCCTCCTGCCATATCCAAATAATAACCACTAACCCTAATTTATCTCTATCCAAATCTGACTTCTAACACTAGTCCTGAAAGCAAGCACTAAACACTATGAGAACCAGTTGAAATGTTCTCACAATCCAAAAAATGTTTTGACATGACCAATGGACTATGTAGGCATCAAAATTAGACCACACACACTTTCACAAATGCACACAAGTCAGAGTATCATCCCTTAAAAGTCTCATCTTCCACTGCAGACAGTTTGGTTTGAGATGAGGCAATGATTTAAATTGGCAGTAATAAAGTGGTTTGTAGTGTGTGTGTGTGTGTGTGTGTGTGTGTGTGTGTGTGTGTGTGTGTGTGTGTGTGTGTGTGTGTGTGTTTGGCTGAGTACGGATGTCTGTCTGCTCACATGTCTTATGCAAATGTGCACACACATGCACACAGTGGTGCACCATGAGTTGCACCATGAGCATGCACAACTTGCCAGAAGACATTTGTATGTATGTGTTTGACTTAAACTTCCCACATGTCACAACACTATTTGACTTTTAGCTTTGACATGAGAGGGCCTCACAGACAATGCAGTTTTCTGATCAGCATCTTTCAGCCCCTGCACAGGCCCTTTAGCCTGGAATAGAGGTGGAGGAGGAGGCAAGCCCCTGAGGCCTGGGGACTCGACCCCTGCAGCCTGCCTTCTCATCTCTGCACTGAAGATCTCTTTCCACTTCTCAGCAGCTGTCAATCAAAAGCCACAGATGGAAAGTGTAGGAGAAGCTACACTTTTTTACTGTGTTTTAATCTGGCTCTTTGTTACTGTCCATATGAATTTCCAAAATTCTACAGTAAAACCGGTGGGTTCTTTTTACGATTTAGTAAAGGGTGAAAGGAAACTTTTTGAAATCTAGAGAAGGGAGTGCTGATAAAACAGAAATTTGTTTACCATGTAAAGGACTAAACCACTTGAGCCATCAGGTGGTAGTATGACCACATATGCAGTTTTATGCTTACATCATATTATATTATAGCATATTATTCCAGTTTGTATGAACTATAGGACGTTGAATTGATTATATAAGATGTATCTTTTAACTTCATGATAACAAGTTTAAACCAAAAAGCAGGGAAAAAACAGGGGAAACAAATCTAATGTAATGGAATTTCACTTTAGATCACAATTTACTCTCACAATGAATAACATTATGAAAAAAATGATGATAGAACAAAATTATAGTATCATTTTATTAACAGTTGCACTGAGTGCTTTCTATAAGAGCTAAAAAGACCAACATCTGGTTGGCTAGAGAAGTGAAGCCATTGTGCAAATTATTGGACTTCAGGGGCCTGCTGATCACTGGCATTGATTCCTGCCCCTCCAGTCAATTAGATCAATGCAGCTTCTTTAGGCCTGCTTAGCCATGTGTCAACTGTCACACTCTGCCATCCCCTTTATTTGTACTCCAGCACATGCTACCAGAGCACAGATGGTAACCTATGCAGTCCACTACAGCCTGTAGAACAATCATTTGAAACTGATGAACAAAACAAAAGGTATTGAGAATTGAATGCCACTATTTAAAAGTACTTTTTTATTATTAGTGTGAATTCATAGAATTCAAGTATAACATAAATCCTTTTTAGTGTGTTAGACTTCTGCATATAATTCATCAGTGGAAATGAATATGGAAGTTTAAAATCATACAATCAGTAAGATGTAGCAATTGATTTGTTGTGCCAAATGTATTTTTATGCTTAATATTGCAAATCAGTTATTTCACTTTTAACAACATAGCTGCACTAAACACAGGCCAAATATGTCAAAAACTTACTGCCATTTGACCTTTTATGTGAGTAGAATTTGTGAGAATTACATTCCAGCTTGTGATGGAAACATCTTAAAAGGACACCTTTGAAAGACAACTATTGACAATATCATTCAAGGCAATATTTGACAAGTCTTCTAAGACACATGCTACTCAATGTTCGGAAGGGCATTTTTGATTTCCTAGGACAACATGTTGTGAAATGTCCCTGAATTTGGTTTGTATTACTGCAAAACAAGATAGTCAATTCTCATGTTTCCTATGTGCAGGAGCCTGTTTACTGGCTTGAATTCATATCATTAAGTGGCTGCTTCAGTGCATTCAGATGAAATTTGTTACATCTCTACTATCAGAAAATATGTTGAGACAAGACTTACAGACAACAAAAGCAGTAAGCTTGGTGCAGTAATGAGTTTCCAAAACACAGACTTACAAAGGTAGACCACATGCCAACACTGGAGTACTGCTGTCTTGTGACCTCCTCGCCCCTCTGCAGCCAGCATGTGTGCGCGTACACCCACACACACACACACACACACACTTTGGACCCCTCCTGACAGTGGCCTGCGTCAAGACCCTGGGAGACTGACCCCCCCTGCACACCCCTTTCCCCTCTTCCCTCTCCCCTCCCACTGACCCCCTCAGCGATGGACCATTGTTTACTTTCACTCTCCTCCACGGCCCTGCTGGTCCGGGGGGCCGGCCGAATCGTTACATTATTGTCTGGTCCTCCCTTACACCCCCCTCCCCTCCCGACCCGGCCTGACCCCATTCACAGCCCTCAAAAGCACCATCTGTATCACCCAACAGTCAGGGAGTGAGAGAGAGGGAGAGATGGGGCAAGAAGGGGAAAGAAAACAAGGCGGGGAGAAAGGAGATGACGGCCGTGGAGGGAGGGAAGGAAAGGGAGAGAAAGGGAGAGAGAACGAGAGGCATCTGCCTGGGTGTTGCGCTGTCTGTCGGAAAGTATCTGTCAAATAGTTTTCACAGTGTGAAGGCTTCCCTGCTGCTTTCCTTTCTTCAAACATTGTGCTTATTGATTTTTTTACTGCCTCTTTTTATATCTTCCTTCAATTTCTACTTTCCTCAATCTGGTAATCCTCCATGCTTTTTCCCACTCTGCGTATTTCCTCTCTTAAAGTTTTCTCAGACTACCCTATACTGCTGTTCCCTTGACCCGCTTCTCTGCTCTCCTCCCTCCCTGTCTCCACCCTTCCCCCGCAACCCCCTCCTCAGAGTACATCCTTCATCTTGTTGTAGTGTTGCACGAGCATTCCAGGGCCTCTTGTATGGCTGCATGTGTGAGGAAGGCGGATTTTTCCCATGGGGCCGCAGGTGAAAACTGGGACTCACTCTGTCCGCCGAGGGACGCCATCTGTCCCTGTCGCCGCACTCGCTAGAGGGGAGCCCTGTCACCCCTCCTCCTCTCCCCTCCATCCATCCATCCCACCCTCTGTCCATCCACTCTCCTTCCCTCCCTCACGCTGGTCTGCCGTGCTGAATCACCCAGGAATGCACTCCCTCATTCCCTCCCCCCTCTTTACTTTCTTCCCTCTCGTTCTCCCTCCATCCCGTCACTAATTCATCCCTCACCACCCCATCTCCCTCCCATTGTCCCTCCCACTCTGCCTCCTTTTGCGTTGCCTCCACCCATCTCTCTCCCCTTTCTCTCCATCTCTAATCAATCATCCATATACTGTATGACACCAGTGGCAAAATTATTAAATTATCATACATTTGTGATGAGCCTACAGAGAACAAGGGATACTGTTTTAATTGCCTACCCATGACCTCTAATTATGCGTATCAGTGTATTAGTTTGATATTTAGAGAGAATGAAATCAACCGAGTTTGACATTTTCCAGTAGATAAAGCAATAATATGCATACAATGACTGTGATTTATTTAACAAATTTCCAGGCAGTACTAAAACAACAGCATGACATCACTCTAACCTGTGACTGTTTGAAATTTAAAAGATTTTGTCGCCTTAAGAAATTTGCCAGAAGCCATATTAGTATGCCATATTAAAAATAAACATTCAAGATTATGCATACAAGCTTTGCAAGATCATTTTATGGCAATATTTTGTTTGAAATATGGTAATTTAACATACCAAAGCTTTATTGAAAAGTAGATTTTTTTTTCTTACTGCACTGTAGCCACGAAATGGCATGCAGTTTAATTAAGTAGCACCAAATAAAACAAACTCATGAGGTCACCAAGTGGGCCGCTAGCATGGGAACCAGAGTGAGTCCCTCTGAGGTGCTGTAAGCCTTGCGTCTGTAGACCTGAGCCCAGCTGTCAGTCTCAGTATATGTCCGTCTCAGCTCTGGTTCTGACTGTGCTGATGCCCAACGGTCAGATGAGTGCAAGAGGACAGTGAGAGCGCACTTTCACGTGGGAACCTGGTCGAGGCACGCAGACAAACAAACACAGGGGCAGCTAAGTGTGAAACCTCCAAACTGTCACAGAGAGGGTGAGAGAATGAGTGGTTGACCCCCACCCTTCCTCTTCCCTCTTCATCCTCACACTTCCTCCCCTTGCCGACTCTCCCATCCTACCATCACCTCCCTCCTTGCACCCACCTCGGTCCGGAAAACTCCCACACACACACAGACCACCCCCCCCACTCCCCCCCCACTCAAAGCGTCCAGACAGACATGCACAGAGACACGCAGTCATTTTACCCCCCTCCTGAGCACACAGACACACACGCACACATACACTTCCACGCCCACTGTCAATCAGCGACCTGAGTGTCATGCAGTCACAGACACTGTCTGCAAGAAAGGGAAGACTGAAAAAGTGGAAGAAAAAGTGGCCCGTCAGTCACTTTATCACTCTCTGCCCCCTCTGTTCCCCCTCTCTGGGTGATTGGACAAAGAGGGACCAGAAAAGAGTGTGAAGGGAGCAAATGACAAGGCGATAGGGGAGGAAAAGAGAGTGGAGGGGTTGTTGGAGAGAGAGTTGGATGCAGAGCTAAAGTGTCCCCATTTTCTCACTGGCTGACTGCAACAAAGAGCCAGTCGGGACACTGCACTGGGGTGGCGGTTTTTTGCCTGGGCCTCCCTTCGATCCCTACCCCCAACCCTCTGAGGTCACCACTCCGGTGACCCCGCCTCGATTGTTTCCCGTCGCTCTGTCAGCTCTGATTGTTGCTGACTGGTTAAATGGCTGAAAACGAAAATGGAGGGGCTGGGGGTGGAAAAAAGTGGAAAGGAAAGAGAAGGAGGGTAAGGATTTGGGAAAAGGGATGGCAGGGGTGAAAGACACCCCCTCTTTTTTCCCAAAGATAACTGACTATTTGACCCAAATAAACAATCGCTCTCCACCAAAAGAAGTGGCAGGAGGAGGAGGAGGATGAGGAGGAGGAGGAGGAGGAGAGGGTTCAGAGAATTTGAGCTTGAGTTTCTGGATGAAGATGGTGAGACAGCGCCCCCTCTGTAGTAATACTTATAAGGGGGAGAAGAAGGAACTGACATGGAGGTCTGACCAAATATTGATATGAATTAAGAAACCAAACTCCAAAGCAAACTAAAACTTCCTGAGGTTTGTGCATGATAAGACAACAGCATGGGAGAGGTTGAAGTCAAAGGCCTCTACCTTGAAGGCCATCAAGGCCTCGAAAACTAAACAACAAAATACATCAATGATAATTGTGCTCCAGAATGTGTACGCATTTTTATGTCCCTTATTGATAAGACAACATCAGCACCTTCTACAACTGTTACCAATGCAAAATATAAACCAGTTCTCTGATCTGTCTGCTATGGTAAAGGTTAGGTTTGGTTGTGGTTGTAGTTTGGGTTGAAATAACAACTTGATAAAGATTAGTGAACACTTATGGTCAACATTGAGTGTTGATAGGAAACAGGAAGTGAACACTGCTTCATCCAAATAAGAATAAACCATAAAGCCAGTAAGGGTTTTTATTACTTCACAACATAAACACGTCATTTTCTGTTGCTATCATTTTTTGTTTGGAAGACTCAAATTGGCCAAATCAGCTGATAATGATCCAGCGGGAGATTATCTATGAGTTGACTAATGCCAAAATTGTCACCACAATACCTAATTTTGCAGCTGACACACTAACATATTTTGGTACTTGCATTTGGTAACTGAGAACAACTGAAGGAAAACTTCTAAGAGACGGACCAGCTGTTGATCTATTCGTCAAACAAACTAACATGCATCCCCTTCTATCAACAAATGCAGTAATTAGTTATGCAAATGTTCTAACTATCAAGAATGGTGACAAAGACCCATAAAAACACACTTGATTTCTGTTGTAGGCAACAGATCTCCTTAGTAGAAACCTGAATGGCCTCACTATCTGACTTGGATGAGATAAGTGTTTAAAGACCTGGTCCTGATCAATTATGCAAGCATATCCATTCCCTCTGCTCTCTTCCAATCAAACAGCTAAATAAGCCATGGTCCGGATGGACCCTTTGCTCTAATTGGACAAATGGCTTGCTTAATTGATCATTGATTGATGATCAATAGGGAACATGTGTTCTTGTTCTTTACAAGGCAGGTGATTGAAAGCAAGCTATAAAATCAACCAGATAGTTTGACAGATGCCAATGGACACTCACCTCCTTACTGTAAGAAAAAAAGCAGAGTGTAAGCAAGACAGGATGATTTAGACAGACTGCTTTTTCTTTTTCAGAGCTTACTTTATATGCTCCTACACCAGAAATGCAGTGAACTAAAGGAATAACTGCCCTTACCTCAATCATGCTAAGTAAGAGAGATATGAAAGAGAGAGGAAGTCGACTAAATACTGAATGCCACGTTGAGTGAGGAAAAGTGAAAATGAAGGTAAAACAGAGAATCCACACTCAATTCTGGAGTGCTCCTGAATTTTCATTCCATATCTCTTTGGTACTCCATATGTACATCATCAGTCATGACACCTGTTTGAAAGTGGGCAAGTGTGTGTTTGTGTGCTTGTAGAGAGGGAGGAAGTCTCAACGACTGTGCCGTCCCTGCAGAATAGGGGGACATCGCTGTGGATCCCTTTGATCTGCTGCTCATAGATTCTCTTGAAAGGATCGTAGGAGAGGTAGAGAGAGATGCAGACAGAGAGACAGAGACAGAGGAGACACTTCACCTAGGCATCAGTAGGCCTTCACCCTCAGCCTCAGGTACCTATCCTTGCTCTGTTTCTGAGCCAGGTCTATTAAATATGAAACACTAAGACAAAAGGAGGGAGAGTGAAAAGGGAGGGAGCGGAGGCCACAAAGGACACCACTCAATGCCTTTGAAGAGGCAATGAGAGAGGGGCGTCGTGAGCACAAATGCACGCACCTTGCACACACACCGACTCTCCAAATGATGTGGGTGGATAGGATAGCAAATATCCACATTTGCATCTTGTGTTTTTTTAGATCACTTTTCACGGATATATCACAAAAGGAACATTGGCAAAGAGATTAGACCTAAAAGCCTTGGTTAGTGGATGAGAATACATGCATACATGTGTTTGGAGTGGTGTATGTGTTTTAATGGACATTAAGACAGCTGAGATTAAAGCATCTTTAAAGGTTGTAAGAGAATGGGAGATGTGGGAGGAAACAGATTATTTTCCATGGCAACAAATAAAGACATTTACCATCTAATTGCATGATTTAGATTATTATTTTCATGAAACTGACAACATTCTTTTGGTTCTCATATATTGGAGAGCTAATTGGTATTGGCGTGTTTATAAGGCAGAACGTGAAGCTGCAATTCTACAGACTTTAACATGTAATAAAACAAATTGAATACAAAGATGCTTTTGTTTAATTTTTGTTTACTCACTCACTTTGTTGTTGAACGAACTTCTTATTTTAGTCGTGTGATTGTGTTTTTACTTAGTAACTTTTTTTAATTTCAAGGTCTTGAATGTTTTTGTGATTTCTGTTATATAGATGTATACACTTAAGTGCAGTTGTAAGAATCGAAATATTGACTGAATGAATATGCTACTACATCTACACAATGGTTAATAGAGTTTTTAATCAATCTGTGAAAAACACAAATGACAAATACTGACTGAGAACGTGTGATTGTCACCTGTTGGTGATGTCATCACCTCAGCAAAATAATATATTTGTGTCAAACAACTGGTCCGTCAATTACATTTTCACTGCCTGATAAAGATTTGAAAGACCTTTGCAAATGCAATACCAAATGTTCCATTGTTGACACAGTTGTTTGAACATTCACAAAGTTACTGAATGATTTCATTTCTGGTACTCTATAACAGGCTTTTAAACTCAATTTCAGAATGAATACGCAATTGCAGGAATTAATTAAGTAATGATGTAAGGAAGGTTTTACAATTAATTGCAATTATGATGAGGAGTAAAGTATTGTGATCAACAGACACTTCTTAAAAAACACATCTTTCAATGACAGAACTACAACTCATGCTTAACTGCAAAGTCAGGCGGTATTGACACATCAGAGGATGATATTATTTCCTACATGACATCAATCAACTTGACAGGGAACTCTGTGAGATAGCATGTTAATCTTTCACTGACAGTTAAAAACCATAATCAAAAACTCACATTAATTAAATCAATACAAATCTGAAAAAGGTTAATTAGGTAAATGCAGCTGGTGTCCAAAAGGCTTGTATGAAAATCTCCATTTTTCAAATAAACAGCAGTGTTGAAGGAGGGAGCATCAGTGACACAGACTGATAACTTAGCCTCTGAGTGTGTCTTAAACTAAATGACCCCTATCAGACAAACTTCAATGGGCTGTCTTTGGAAAACAATCAGCAATGTGCTCCTCCCTGACCTTTAGCGACTCAGCAGGCTCAGTCCAATCACAGAGTATTGACATTATCCACCACACGCCATTTATTACGTCAGCCGTGGCTCGCCTCAAAGGTCCAGACGAAATACCAGCACAGTCATGTTGTGTTTTGGTTGTGTTGAGTTTCAACAGGAGGGCTGATTAGAGTGCTTGCACAGATACACACAAAGACACATCCACATACAGGTGTGCAAAGATGGACATATGCATACATACAACCAAAGTTGGGTACACTCATAGACACATCATAGCCCCTAATCCATCTGTTACCAACCCAAACCTTGTAACACTCACAGCATCCACAAAATCGATGCCCCATTATCTAGCTTCCATCCGGTCCATATAACTTTCAACTAATGCTATGAGGAAGGGTGGAGACTTTAGTATCTAACTTTGGTCACCAGGTCCCCTTAAAACACCTCAAGGCCTCGTCATTCTTGCCAGATAACCCATTTCATCCCAATCTGGGTGTGATCCATCTCGGTGGGCCCAGCTAGGCTCCATTACTCCCAGACGAGCTGTGAAATGGCCATTATATGTGCAGGCATGTGGGGGGAATGGGCCTCTGTGTCGGCCGTCAGCCTTTACCAGCCAACAATGGGCCTCAAATATGGGTTTGAATACCTGCTCAGGCTATAATACAAATAATAATACAAATACATTGGAATTGTGTCGAGTCACCATTCAGAAAAGAGCAACAAAAACAAAATATGACAGCAGCTGTTGGAGTTTTTGATATTTGATTTCCATTGAATGCAAGAGTGTATCTCCAATATGTCTGGTGATGTTATTAATTGAGACACAGACTGGTGAGAACGTACAGGAATAAATGTTAAGAGAAACATTACAAATGCATGAAGGGCATAAGTATTTACCGAATGATTTGCTTGAATAAGCTTTGTTCATCATGGGCACTGGATCTCAAACCAACTGAATATGTAGAGTAGGGGAGTATTTTGGACACTTTCATGGAAATATCACATGAACATCATCAACATCTTTTGGATGAAGGGTGTTCATACTTCCAGTAGAGTTCTTGAGACTGGTAGAATCTGTGCCAAGGAGCGCTGCAGCTCTTCTGGCAGGTTATGGTGGCCCAACACTTTACTGAGGCATTTTATGTTGTTTTTTCCTTTGATTTGTCACCCATCTGTATACTATATTCATGTATACCATACAGATGAGTGATGCTTTTATGTGCAGCCTTACAACTGGCATGCAAATAAGTACATGGAGAACTTCAAGGCAGTGTACCACTGAGATAGAAGTCAGAGCATGATATACTACACATCTGAAATTGGAGCGTTTTTTTACATTACATTACAAAGGATGCTCTGAAATCTTCAAACTTGACTTGTGCCTTCTTGTTTGCTGAAGTGTTATTTTATCTTCATGGTGTAGAGTTTGCCAAGTTAAACCTTCCAGATATAAAGACACGTTCATTTTCAAATGAGAAAGCCCTCTATTGTAATTGTGACAGGAGCAGAAGATGTGATGCTAGTGAAGTCTGCAGTGGGAGGAGGTCGGGTTGGATGCATTGGTCAAGAAACACATCAGACTTTAACACAAGCTTCCACTGTTCGTTTCCTGTTTCCAACGCTGAGTCAACATTGTTTTTCTTATTAAAACATGACCACGATTGTCTCCTTACCTTAAACACAAGATTATTACTGTATCTAGAGGACAAACATCCCCTAACCTTAACAAAGTAATAATTTTAACTGAAATCACAATGCTTCCCTAAACCTACGTCATGTTTTTTGCCTTTACATAACAAAATAGAGCCGTGTAACATTATAAAAGTATTTGTAATGGTTTTGGAAGGCACTGACAACTGATGGCATCTTGTCATGCCATCAATAGGGGCATCAGATCAGTCACACTTCTGTGTGACATATTTTGTTGTTTAGTGGTTTCATTTGGAAAAGATTTGCACAGGTGATCTGCATCTAACTTATTATGAGGCTTCTAAAACCAGTTGGCTGCACCAGTGAATTTGGGTTTGCATACTACATATAGTCAACTTCAACAAGGGCCGTTTTCTATTAATCAGAGAAGGCACATCAAATCGTCTTTGATTATATGTTGTAAAACAATAAAAGATCAAACTTTCCCATAGGGCCAAATACATTTTACATTCAATTCATGGTTTAAAACTACTGCACTGCATCAGGGCAGTAACTAACAATACCCCATTCACCAAGAGTGCGTCAACATTACACTCCCATGTTTAACATCTCCAGGATGGCATATCATTACCGAGTCACAGTATCAAGGATTACATGACACCAATAACATGGAGGAGGTGATAAAGACAAAGACAGGGGAGAAGACAAGAAGAAGAGAGCCACTTCCCCTGAGAGCCTTCTCGTTAGCACTGAAACAATGTAGGCTTAATGCCGAGACCAAGGGCTTGCTTGTCACACCTAAAGTGCTTTGCATTAATTACACCCCATATACACTCTATTAATAAGACTTCCATAAGGCCTCAGCACGTGGTTTGTGAGTGTGTGTGTGTGTCGAGTCTTGTATTGTTTGTACAAATGTCACTTCTTGATCAGTGGGAGAGAGCAGAGTTACTAAATAAGTGGAAAGTCAAATTATATATTTGATGCAGTTATATTCCTGATATATTGTTCAGTCTAGTGCTGAAATGATTAGTAAATTCATCAACTGGTTGATTGAAAGCAAATTGATTAATGACAAATAATAAATGATTTAAGGTTTAAAGCATTCATCAAGGAGAAATCCCAAAGATTTGCTTGTTGCTTTTGTAAATCAATGTAAATTGAATAACTTTGAATTTTAGAGTGTTGGTCCAACAAAACAAGAGATTTTAAGTTATTAGCTTGGACTCCAAGATACAGATTTTTCACTTGTTATTACATCTTATTGGCTAAAGAATGACTCAGTTCAACAGTTTAATCAACAATTAAATTAATTTTTGTAGCCCAGTCTGTTTAAAACTCTGTGCTATATATATTAACCCAAAATTATTATAAGCATCTATGTTCATGCTTGTATATGTTTGTTGGTGTGATGTAGAAAGTCTGTGCATGTGTGTGTGCCTGAGCATCATCCATGTTTTTAAGCACATAATAAATATCCATATCCTTGCATATGTGTGTGTCTGTGTATGTATTCGTGTCTGTGTGCAGTGTGTGTGATGTATCTTTTAGCGGTGGATAGATAAACAGTGGAGACAAACATACGCTGCATCAGTTTAATGACCCATCCCTGTAGAGTCCCTCTACATTCAATTAGCAGGAAGATAATTAATCGGGCCAAGTCTCTGGCTGCTGAGCTGGCTGGCGGACTGGCAGCGGGAAGCCAGGTGGTCTTACAGAAAAGGATGTGTGTGTGTGTGTGTGCGTGTGCATGCTTGTGGATGTGTGTTGTGCATGTGTTATGTTTCACAAAGGGATGAAAAAGGCGCACAATGAAGAAAGATTCAGTGATAGACTCGTCTCTTACTCTTTCTCCAGAGACAAACATGGCCAAATACATGGGGACATGCAACAGCAAAACAAAGGGAACAACAATGTGAACCCACAAACAAATGCACATTACTCATCAACACACACACGCACACACAGAGTATGTTTACTCAGGTTTAACAAGAATGCATGTTTGTTTACAGATTGACAAGTACGTTACTTGTCTTTTTCTAGCTCTTTGTCTTTAACACTTTATCATTCAGTCTCTCTCTCTCTCTCTCTCTCTCTCCCTCTCTCTCTCTCTCTCTCTCTCTCTCCCTCTCTCTCTCTCTCTCACACACACACCACACACACCACACACACACACACACACACACACACACACACACACAATGTTGTGATCAGTAAGCCCCTGGTGGCCGTATGCTACAACTACACAAACACCAGCGTACAGAGGGAGTGTAAGGCTCTTCATCAATCTTCTGCTGACTGAAGGACAAGTCTGAGGTAAACACACCATAGAGGTTTTGCTGTGGCATCAGACACCTGTATTCTCTCATAATGGAAACAGAGCAAACAGTAAACAGTGTGTCAGGTTCCTATAGCTTTTTGTTTTTATGTTAATAAAGACAGCATTCAATTTTGTTTAGCAATTGTTTGTATCCAGATGAAGCAGAAACAGAAGTTTATGAGCATAATGTGCCTCCAGTAATTATAGCTTGAAACTAAATGAGAATACATCTATACAGGACACCCTGGTAGTGGAATAGGTTTCTGCGCATGCCACATAATCACAACATCACTGGATCAACTCCGGCTACGGACCCCTGCTGCATGCACTGGTCCCCTACCTTCTCCTGTTTCCTGTCCGATGATTTATTATCAGCTATTTATTAAAGGCAAAAAATGTATAAAATATATCTTGAAAAAAAATATAAATCTGCATTCCCCTTGATAAAGGAAACCTTTTATTTTAAAGTAAAGAGTGAGTCAGAAAGTACTAGTAAAATTATTTTTACCATTTTTGTTTTAATATGCAGGTGACACTGGGTGGGTGGGGTTTACTGCCGAAGTACAATTCAGATATTTCTGTTTAGCTATCAATCACGCAGGAGTGGAATAAATTGACTTTCAAATATTTTCTTGTGATTGATGAAACTTTGCAGCACTGATTGTATTGTTGGCACCTACTGTATATAGTTTAAAACAAAGCACAATGTAGGTGGTTGCGAACACTTTTCAGTCCTTTATCTGCAGACCTAATCAATTCAAACAAGTTTGAGGGTCAAACTGGAGTGTAAAAAAGGTGATGCACACAAGCATAATTTTGTGTGAAGTATTGTTGAAGTAATCACAATATTATATGTGGTTTGCTTTTTGGAAGTCATTAAAACATAAGAACATTATATGCAAAGTGAATGATTAAAATGTTTCTGTATTTACGGTACGGCATTCATGTGTGATTTCATAAGAATGACCAGTTTGTTCCTTCAAATCAGGTCTAAGAATTACATGTATTTTATCATTCACTAGCTGTCTCTGTCTGCCTCAGATGCTCCCTAAAACACACATGCACAGGCTCTCCTCTCTTCAGAACATCATCTTCCTCTTTCTCATACTCTTCTTCCCCTTTCCTCCTATCTTTCCCAGCTTGTTATGCAGATTCCCAGATTTGCCTCCTTCAACACTCATACACATGCACAAATACACACACACTCACACAGTTCTGTCTGCACCTCCCCAGGGGCACCAGGGAAGGGCAGAGCGAAGATGGAAATGAATTCAGCCATGTTGCAAGTGGCAACGCAAATCTGCATCTGTAATTACCCCCAGAAATACACAGAGAGCTTTCTTTCTCTCTCCTCCTCATACCTTCTGCCCTCCCTCTTTTCCCTCTTCCCAACCTCCTCCCTCTCTTCAAGACTCTATCTCTTTCTTTTTGCTGTCTGTATCTCTGAACCTGCCAACACCCCCACCCCCCATCCTCTCCTCCTCCATGTCTATCTCACACTCTCTCTGTCTCAAAGGCTTCTTAAGTGATGCTTGGTGGGCCAATTAAGGTGAGTAGAAGTATGGGTCTGCATACGTGTGTGTGTGTGTGTGTGTGCGTGTGCGTGTGTGTTTGTTCATGCATGCATGAGTGTATTTATGCATGCATCAAACACCTTACGCAGTCTTGCTTATGTCCACACTGTCTGTGTTTATGTCTGTCTTTCCACACAAATCTGTGTGTGTGCATACTATATGTCTATGTGCGTGCATGTGTGTGTGTTTATGTATGCTGTCATCTCTTTGTGTCTGGGTCGGGTCATATTCATGTGTTTATAAGTGTCCCCTCAGGCCAAATACAGCTAAGCTGTCTCTTGAAATGGAACAATATTCTAGATGCTGAACTGAAAACAACTGTCTGTGCACAGATCCACAATCTAACTGACTTCTAAACAGAAAACCATTATCAATAATGTTCAGCTAAATAGAAATATATGAACTTTGACCTCAAGCCAGTAATCCTGAGGCAAGAAATTAACAACAGCTTCAACAAACTTTCAAGTTTCATGCTAAGATAGTAATTATATAACTTGAAAACCACTGTTTACATTAATGATTATTAGTGTAAATGTCAAACCTTTATGCCAGCATGAAAGGTTAGTATATTTCATTTTGATATGTGATATTCATGTGTTTTATTCTATTGCAAGGTCTGGTGGTGTTGTTATGAAAAGAACAAACCTCAATTTACTGAGTATACCAGTATTTCTTATAGCACTGTAGTCAAACAGCTGAAAAAAACAACGCCAATTTTGATTTTGTTTTAGATCATACTGCTGGCCTCTATGTGCTGCCCCTGCTCCAGAAAAGTGATGGAGAGCATACACCAGGGCCCTCTGAAAGGAGCAGGGGCGGTGAGGGTAGGGGTGAGGGGTAGAGGTGAGGCAGATGACGAAAAGAAGGATCGAGGGATGGAAAAAAATAGAGCGAGGCACACCCTGTGTCTCAGTAGCAGGGCTCCGCTGCAAAGGAGGCAATTAAGGGAAGGCAGGACACACAGCACACAGGGGCTAAGTATACAAACCCTACTGCGACTGGGCCAGTGTGTGTCTATAGTGCAAGTGTTTGTGTGTGTGTGTGTGTGTGTGTGAACACGTATCTTATTATTTTCATGCCAAGTCAACAGCACACACACAACTGAGATAACTGATCACAACACTACGCTTCTTGTTTTCAGTTCATTTTCAATTCTAATTAATTGGAAATAATGTTTTAACTATACTTTACAAATGATGAATATACTAAAAAATATATAATATTGTGTTGAATGAGGTTGGCTGTTGTGCAATGATGGCTGGTCTGGAAAAAGGCCTTAATGTTTGTGACTACCTGTTAAACAATGATGGTAACTGACCTCTTCATTGTTCCAATCTATCAGATTATTTTACTAATAGCTCTCTTAATGAATATTTAATCTGGCTGTAATTGACATATTTTATGACAGTATCAAGCAGGATGTCATACAGTCTAACTTTTTCCATCATTACGAGGCTATTTTCATGTTTGGGATGAGTTTCAGATGAAAATATGACATGTCTTTATTGTGAGACACATAAAGAAGTATTTTTTTTAACATGTTATAAGAAACAAATCACTTTAAAAATACTTGAGGAGAGAATTTCGACCAAAAAGATTCCTCAATTAGTTCAAGTGCGCTAATTCAATCAAAACATGGATACATATCAATTATTTGAATTACAACAAATCCTGCCTGACTGGTGGAGGGCCTAGAGGAGCCGGTAGAGTGAGAGAGAGAGAGAGAGAGAGAGAGAGAGAGAGCGATGGAGAGAGAGAGAGAGTGTGTGTGTGTGTGTGTGTGTGTGTGTGTGTGTGTGTGTGTGTGTGTGTGTGTGTGTGTGTGTGTGTGTGTGCTATGAAAAAAAGGAACTCTGAATAATGCATGAGTCTTTTGGTCAATGCATTGTGATTTGCTTTAAGGAGGCCTTCTCTCAGCCATTATAAGATTAAACCCAACCTTGGTTTGTCTAGAGTGGCCAGGACATGCAAGAGACCTGTCAACACTGGAGGAACGTGGACCTCACACACACGCACAGTACATAAATCAGACATATATCTTGCCAAACGCACACACGCACACACTGACATACAGGCTCACAAAACACACAAATAAGCAGATATGGTTATGTAAACTACAAATACACTGATGTACTGTCTAAAGTTTTGTACAGACAGACATTAAAGACATGAAGCAAAGCAAGGGCAATTAAGACAAAGGGAAAGAAAAAAGGACAGTGAAAAAAAGAAACAAAGAAAAATAAATCTCTACACAGAAGAAAGAAAATGAATTTGTCAGTTCCAGTGGGAATGTAGGTAAATTGTGGTCCCTCTATGTTTCGATTCTTGTCCATCCAATATGTCTGCTGTGACATGCTTCAATCATTCTTTATTGAGCCCTCAGTCTCTCTCATGTTCTTTCTCTCCCTCTGTCTGTCTTTCTCTCACCATCCTCAATCAGTTCTGTTGTTGTTCCCAATCAATAATCAATTTCCCTGAGAAATAATGGGCCACTGCTGTTTTGGGTCTTGCCCATCGGCCTTGACCTTATGATAGGCTAATGACAAATCCAAGAAGGGTGGGATGAAGGACTGGTGCTGGCCTATTAAGACTCATGACCCTGGAACATGGAAAAACGGGGAATGAAGGGAAGAGCTGTGCAGGATCTACTGTGACTGCCACTGTTTTACTGAGATGTACAATCTGATGAAAAGCTGGAAGATATTCAGGATTGGGAATACGCACTGAGTTTGTGAGATATATACCTGACTCTAAGTAAAAGATGGTTGTTGATTATTTTAAGAAAATAGCACTAATACAACTGTGAGCCTAATCAAGATCCATTCTCTCATTAAATTACGGAGTCAAAAAAATAAAGAAAACAAACAGTTTAGGAAGTGCCAAAGAATGTGCAGAGCCAACAGCCTCTTGTGTGAAACAAAAGGTAATGAGCATAACAGAGCAAGGTGTAGAGTGAAAGAAAAACAGAGAGAGGAAAAGCACATACAGTTTAGCAGGACATTTAAGACTCATCGCCTCTTGTTCTACGCGTGTTGGCGTGTTACATGAAAACACCGTCCTCAAGGGACCTCTACTGCATGAGATGAGGGAAGGAGAGAAGGAGAGAGAAAAGACATGAAGATAAGAAGAGTAAGGAGGGAAAGGTGGGGGTGTGGTGGCTGAGAAGGAAGGAAACCTAGTTAGAGGAGAAGATCAAGAACAGCAAGAATATGAATTCTTTACATATTGTAACATGTTATGACATAGTTTATAAAATTCCACAATTGTAGAGTATATTATTATTTAGGATAATTTAATCACTTGACAAAACTACTAGAATGATAACTATCATCAGGTTTTTCTAAATGGTACATATCTCATTTTGCAACCCTGTATACAGTATACACACTGCATGTATCTGTATGAGGAAACTGACATTTCACATTTAAAATACAATATTTAGCAAAGCTTTTTTACTTCCTGATTTATTCTACATTTATTTAGAAGCCTTTGAGGACAATACGGCTTTATTCCACGTCATTCTTTTGTCTTGTGATCAGACCAGACCACAGCTTTTTTAATACAAATGAAAAATATTTAGATCATAACATCATATTTTGATGAACACTTTTTAAAAAGCAGTGATAGGAGACATTTGTTCAGATACTGTAAAACTACTACATTACAAGAAAATGTTCAGTATATAGTACAGTATATCCCACTGAATAGTAGTGGAGTTGAAGTACTGTATTAAGTAGCATAAAATGATACGTTAAATTCTACAACTGGTAAATTGTTAAAATTATACCTTTCTGACAACCACTGATTTTTGTTAATTTAACTGAATCAAATTTAAGAATTTCTCACAATGACATATGGACTAAGTAAATAATGATAAAACATTACTTCTAACATGCTTATGTTTTAGGTAAACTGAAACTGAAACATTTCTGTAACACATACCAACCCAACTACATTATCAAGATGAGACAAGAGCTACTTTGTCTTAAATATAATCTCTTTTGAGTGTGGTAAATATTGCATTAAATAAGTTGAAAATAATTCTTTAAAATGCTATGTGTATCACCTTTAGACAGGAAAAGGGAACCAAGCAGGGGCAGAGAGACAGGGAGAGGTAGAAATGTGACTGACATTAGCTCAGTTAATCAGTGGCACGGCCTTTTAATCTGCCCCCTCAACAACGTCAGCCGCAGCCCGGCAGAGAAAGTTAAATATTCACGATACAAGGCAAGCTACTCAGTGTTCAAACAAAGTGCTCTGCCAAGTTCACCCATGTATGTAGAGGTACAGTGACGAGAGAGAGTGTGGCAGGGAGATGGGTAGAAAGAGAGAGTGAGTTAGAGAAATAAAGAGCCAGTAAGGAGAGAGAGAGAGACGGGTATTTTATTATTCACACAAGGCATAATAAACCAGGCACGCTCGGTTAGCAACACTTAAACTCCCCGTGCTGTAGCAGTTAGCCGCTAATGCGACAGCAGTGATTTGGACATGTCCTATTAATAGTGCAGGGGAGGTTTCCATGCATGCTAATGGTGGTGTGTATTAGCTATTAATAGAATCACATACTGTAGGGGGTCCTGAGATGGGAGAACATTTCTGTGTAGTGGAGAGTGTGGGTACTTCTGTGTGTGTGTATGCATATGTATGTGTGTGTCTGTGTGTGAGAGTAAGGTTACACCCTGTATCTTAACTGAGTATTTTGCAGTGATGCAAAGTCTGTATTTGTGCAGCAAGTTGGAGGGAGTAGGTGCAGAGCAGTGAAAACATGGATGGAGTGTGTAAGGATTTTGGCTGAGGTATGATTTTGTGGATTTGCAGGTGTGTGTGTGTGTGTGTGTGTGTGTGTGTGTGTGTGTGTGTGTGTGAGCGTGTATGTTTTTCAGTGTGTGTGCTTTCCTAACTGTGAGTCTCAAGAGGTTGTAAACAGAGTGTGTGAGAGGCAATGAGGAAAAGAGGGGAGGAGTGTGCAAGAATGAAAGAAGATGGTGTAGTTTCGAAGCCGGGTGATGCGATGTGATGCAGCTGGAAGTCTGGAAGTGTTCAGCGCTCCTCCTCAGCATGGATATTTAATGACCTGAGACCCGAACCAGGCCCTAAGACCCCCTCCACCCCCCTTCTCCGCCCCACATCCTTCTGGTTCTCCACCCCCTACACTGTGATGAGGAGAGAAAGCTTCCCCTCTTTGCTAAGAGTCAATGTACTGTATATGGGCAAGAGCTTAGAAGCATCAAGGAGAATATTAGAGGAGTAAGTTGAAAAGCTCAACCATAAGTCAAAGTAATGATGGTATAATTTTATGTACAAAAAAATGATTTTTACCTAATTTTTGAATAATCAAAATGGTGTATGTGCATATTACCTCATCAATTAAGACCTCCCTGAAATAATTTACGTTATGGTTTTATGTTATAATGTCCTCACTCAATTTGACAAATACATATTAACTTGTCTTATTATTACATTATTGTGCAAATACAGTGTCCTAATATCATGCATGGTAATTTCAGTAATTTGGCTGCTTAGGAATTTGACAAATATGAGCTTTCACAGTGCTCTTGTCACCACTGCACTGTATATTTCAAGTTATTTAAGTTATTCGAATAGACCAGACTGTGAGATAATATTTAATAAGCACAAGAGATGATGTGTAACAGCATAGTGTAAAAGTATAAAACATTCAAATGAAAACCAAGGAAATACATTTATACATATTGAAAAAAAGAGTATTTTGCAAACTGCCCATCATTCCTCAAACACAAACACACACTTATATATGGTCACTGAGTGTTGGGTGAGTTCACTGAGTGAGTTCAATGTGAAATTCCAAGGACATAAAAATAATCACAACTTTGGGAAAAGAGAAAATATACTTGAACTTCTTTTCGTAGCATTCATACCTGCATGAACAGTGTAAACAAGGTTACCTAATGCAAAGCCTGAGGAGAAAATGGAAAGAAAAAAATCATTTTTTTTAAAAAAAATCTTCAGTTGCAGGAAAATAAAACTATACAACATTAACTAGAGGCAGATTAAAAAGTGATATCAGCAGGTTAGTGTCATAAACCATGAGCATGATGGATATGGGAGCAGTATTTGACTAATTATGCATTTTTTGTACTATTGTTAAAACCTACACTGCTTTGCTTTGTAATTAGTTATAAAACAACCACAAACTGTTTGAAAAAGGCATTGTCATATTAAAGATATTGGCAACTAGAGGCCTTGATGCAAAAGTACAAAACATCTGGACTGGCATTGGTTTTCAGAAAAGTACATCAGTTAGACCTTAATAACCAACTGGAATTTGTAATGTTTTCATTTTCCCTGCTCTATAAGATAAAGAAATATCACCAAACAGCTTTTCTTGTGCAGAAGTTGTACATAATGTGATATCAATGTCTTTGCAAAGAGCCTTGTGGCAGAGGGAGAGGGAGCGGAGTGAGTATATGTCCCTGTACGTGTGTGTTTGTGTGTGCGAGTGCATGCACTGGGCAGGTGTGTACTGACAGAGGTGACTGTTTTCTCTCTCCATATTTTTACACATAAACATATCACTCCCACATTAAAAACAGACACATATACGTGCATCACACAAACACTGACTCTCTCTGTTGCTCTCTCTTTATTTCATATTTGGATCCGGAATCATTGCAACTCTGACTGCCCAAATATACAATTCCTAATAATCCTGTGTGTGTGTCTGTATATGTGTGTGTCTGTGAATACATTCATGCATATGTGTGTATGTATGGTGCTGCCGAATAGGTATTGTTTTCCCCTGCGCTTCTCATCGGGCAATTTGGCAGCGGGCTCAGGGAGGGGAAGCTAATGCGGATCTAATGAGTCCATGGGCCAGCAGGATTGAGAAGTGTATCGGCACGGTAATGTGAGGAGATGGGCCCATGTTGCCTTGAGGGATTAGGGTTTTGAGCTGCAGTAGATGGGGGACCCCTGCAAGGCCACCTCCTTCCTCCTCCCACCTTATACCTTTCCTTCTCTCTCCTAAATAATTCCCCTTGTGGATGCATGGTCTCTTGCCCGCAACCCGACACGCCCGCCCTGGGAGTAATTGATTTCTTCAGAGGTCTCCATTGTGGTGATACTGAAGGTGGTGGTGGCAACAGCAGAGGAGGCTCTTAGTCTTTGTGTGATGTCAGCGCACACATGTACTGATGCATGGAAAAATTACACCAGATTTGATTATGTAGCTAATGAGCTAGTGCCTGTTCTTAACAGTGGACATTAACTGTCTTTGCTGGTGTGTACACCTATGACCGTGTGTGTGTGTATGCATGGGCCAACATACACTCCCAGTCGAAAGTTTGGACACACTATTTAATTCAAGTGAATGGGAAGGTGTGTCCAAACTTCTGACTGGTACTGTATGTTCTGAGGTCATGTGAAAAAAGTAATTGTACTTAAAGAGCTTGGTTCACCCAAATTACAACATAACCCAACACCTATTATCCTCATTTCCATCTATATTTTTATTTTTGGACTACTAAAGTAGCTATGCATGATTCACATCCATGATTCAATTCAAAATAATCTTTATTTATCTATCTCTACTTGCTCTTTATGCAGCCTCTCAGTTCAGCCTCTGACTCTGTTTTAGCTGCTGTCTCTTTAAGGCCCTCTACTGATGAGCCCACTCTGTTTTGATTGGCCAACTTTCCAGAAGCATGCCAAGGGGCAGTACATGCCAGAGTTGTGGTAAGTTGCAACTGATGCAAACCAAACATTTCCTATTTTAAATTAAAAGTTTGTAAATGGCTAAATGAGAAGAATTAACAGGAAATGTGCTCCCCACTGCATTATCAGAGCTTTGTTAGCGGTGCTGAAAACAAGAAGGAATGCAAGCACAAACATCTCAATGATGATGATGTTTGATGAAGAGCTACCAACAACCAGCACATCTCCAACAGGTAAACAACCTATTTTACTTTACTGTGCTGTGTAATGGAAAAAATCTCACAGTGTGCCCGCTCGACTTGAGTCATGGCTCGGCGTGACTACCCTAAAAATAATGGGAAAATGCTATGATAATAATAATAATGTTAGCAGAGTATGTGGAGCAGATGACCATACATAGAAATTCATCATAAGCCAACATCATCTCAGGCTGAAAGCCAGTACTTTCTACTTCTACATACATTTACCTCATTACTTGACACTTTGGCTGTGTTTAATATGAATATTCGACATTGTAACATTATGTGAGTAGAAAAGGGAAAGCTTCCTAGGTCCCCTTTAACTCATTTATTGAATCATGCTATTATTTTTGATTTTCTTTGTTTTGACATATCCATTACTAAGAATTCTGTCTCCACCATAACACAATGGACGAGAATCAAATTTCAGTTATAGTTCTTACATCATAGAAAAATGTTAAGAAATTGAAGAAATGTTTCCATCGAGAAGGAGTGACTCCATTACTCTAATTCTGCAGTGGTAAGTAGTTCTCATGAAAACTGTCAATAGACACCACTAAGTTGAACCTACTGTTTAATTGTGTATAGGTCTGTATAGTGGCATGCATTTATGTTTCAGTGTGAACATATGCACATGCATACACATACTGTAGGTGTACTCATTTGACAGATGACTGATGTATGTTTGATCATGGTTCTTCCCCTTATACTGCTACAGGCCTGCTGGTGGTGTGTGCGTGGGGTGGGGGTGATAGCAAGGGCGTGTGTGTGTGTGGTTGGGCTGTCCTAGTGGGGTGATCATGTCTCGGCATTGATATTCAAATATGCCCTGAAAATACAAACCCTTATGTCAAGGATCAAGGACTCGCCTGGTTTCAACACAATCACATCACTGTGCATGCTTCTCTCATAAATAAAGGAGCAGCACTCAACTTCATACCACTGTGTTTTAATTATTAAGATAGAACCACAGAGGTTATCTTACTGTTCACTGCCAGCAACTAGAGAGACGAGAAAATTTGAATTTTTGCCAGCACAGAGCTGAGCAACACTGTAAGGTGGCACAAATGAAGGACAATAGAGTTCATGTACTGAAGACTGAATCTTAAATTGTAGAAACGAAAAGAAAAAGCACTGCCAGCTAAACAGAGCAATGGATGACATTTACATGCCTCTGATTTTAAGGTTAAGGTGTTATGTAAGACTTATTAAAAACATTTATTAAACAGCCCAAAGCAGAGAAAATCATTA
This sequence comes from Scomber japonicus, assembly GCF_027409825.1. NCBI lineage: Eukaryota > Metazoa > Chordata > Actinopteri > Scombriformes > Scombridae > Scomber > Scomber japonicus. The sequence goes on along the minus strand of NC_070587.1, from coordinate 5,494,695 downwards.
ACTAATATTATTTGGCGTTGGCTACAATTCCACTACATGTTGAGGCATTCGTACTAAAAGAAAATTCTTCCCAGGTGATACTACACTGAAGGAAAATACCAGCAAAACCGAGTGAAACCATGAGCCACAGGTGACTAGATAGATTCATCATCACGTGCAAGGCTACATGAAGTGAATTATCATTATGGTGAACACCCACATACATGCAGTAAAGCCGGTCAGCAGTATAAAAAACGAACGTTAGGCGAGGCGCATTTCCTCCCTCATTAATTTAACCGCAGGACCATTATTTGTTTTCGCAGTGTTCATTAGTCAGGTGAGGGTGACATGGCGGGCCACCACAGTTGGGAAGCGAGGACATTTCCTCCGTTTGTAACCATGTGGACAGGAGGTGTGTCTTTGCGTTTAGAAGGGCATTGTATATTGCCTGTTGCAAAGAGAAGAAGGGGTTTGAGTGGGGGAAGAGAAGGAAAAGGGGGAGGTGGTTATGTGGTAGTTTCACCCGCATCAATTGCCTATTTTTAATCGGGCATAACAAATATAACTTCCCTTGAATCAAATTCCCCAGGTAAACTGTTATAAAACTAATCTTGTTATATTTATTGACTGGACATTGAAATAAATATTAGAGCAATGTGGTGGTGGTGGTGGGGGGGGGGGGGCGGGGGGGTCCAATCCATTGATTTCTGTGTAGAAAAAAACCCATAGTAGTCATCTAACAAAGCACACCACCGCTCTGCTCCCTCCCTCCCTCCCTCCCTCCATCTTTTTATCCCTCCCCCTACCCGCTCTCCTTAGCATATTAGGTGGAGAATAATGTGAAAAAATGCTTAGCACACGGGAACGAGGCCGGTGTGTGCAGACGTGGGAGTGGGTCCCCCGGGGGTGTGGTGGAGCACCTATCCCATAAATCCCGGCTCTGGTGCAAACAATCAATTTTCAATTTTAATTATTTACCATGGCTTGCCGGACAGAGGCATTTATTTTCCCACTCTGTCCAGATTAAAATTTAAAAATTAGGAGATTAATATTTGGTAGAGTGGGCAGAAAAACGAAAAAGACCCGTTAAAAAATTCTTTATTATCTTTCTCTCCTTTCCCTCATGTGACGGGCGAAGGTTAGTGATAGCCAAACGAGTCAATCAATAACTTCATAAATTTTCACGGACCTCCATTGCCTGGTACCTGCCACCCTTGCACCCATTGCTATTTTAGCTGGGGTCCATCTGTTGAGGGCCAGTAACATTAAGTCTGTGTGAGGAGAGAAACTGGCAAAAATGTACTACTCAGCACTTTCTGTTTGAGCTCTCCAGGTTTTGGCCTCTACTCTCACTGGCATTTCGATATTTCATCTGTAAATTTAATTACATAACCTGGAGCAATATAGCCAAGGTATCCCCTGTCAAGCTCTCATTCACACAGAACTTGTATTATAAGTGACAACTTGCAATAAACAGCAATGTGAAAACACAAACACAGAAGGCCTGCAACATATTATTCAGACAAACCACATGAAATTGCTTAAGGTTTACAACAGAAGATGTCTGATTAAATAACATATTGTTTCACTAAAATAACATGTTTCTTATGCCTGAAGATTCCCAGATACCTTACCTACTGGTCAGCCTGGCATAAATGACCAACATCCCCTTTCAGCAAAGCTACATGGCTTAAAACGTTTCCATCGTCAATTAACAAACAATAATTAAGAGCCCATACTTCACATATCTGGTCCTGTTGTACAGGAGTGAAAAGCAAGACTCCCACACTTTATTGTCACACTTTTCACTGTGATGTATCCAGTGGTCTATAAGAAGGGCTCTAATGTCTCCATAAATTTTAGCAACCACGCATAGTGGCTTCTCTGGAGTGAAGGATTTAATGGCGATCAATGGGGTGCTCTTGATGATCTCATACACACACAGGGTATTTGCTGTGAATGTTTCAAAACACATACCTGGTATCATTTTGTTAGCCACCAACCTCTGACGTAGCTCCTATTCTCAAGTAGAGCGTTAACAAGACTAAGTCAAAACCTAGAATATGGCTGGACCATGAATGAATGCCAGAAGGCTTTTATTTTGTAACAACGGATACAGGAGTGGCACTCAGCCAATGCAACAAAGTTACACCACGATGTAACTTCATCTCTCAGTCAGTTCAGAGACAGGTTTATATAAGATAATGTGACTTGATAAGGTGTCTCTGCCAACTCTGTCGCTACTGTTGCAGCTGTAAAATTACATTTGGAATCCTAGAGGAACTTATTTTTTCCCCTTTTAGCAGAGGGTTAATAGAAAGTTAGCCAGCTCATCCAGCAGACAACTCCAGTGTGTGCGTACTGTCCATAGAGCATGCACACAATGCATTTGGCCAACGCAAGAATGTCATAAGAGACACCATATAACCCAATCCATGATCTTCACCCAACCCTAACCAAGTGTTTTAAGTGCCTAAACGTAACCAGACCTTAACCACCGTGTTGCTACAACATAAAACGTCATTATTTCTAACAGTGATTTGCAACAGTTTTGGAAAGCCAGAGTGCATAACTACAGACACTAGATGGTGTAAATGTAACTATAGGTCGTTTTTTGCCAGCCTGAATTTTAGACCTACTGTATACTGACTTTTTTTAAAAAGGAGGAAGTGTTGAAAAAAGGAGACGTGGAAAGAGGCTGATTATCCTCTTTGGACAGAATACTGAATAATAAATCTTTATGAATGAATGTTTAACAAACCTAAATATCAAACCTGGGTGGTTGACATGCAGGAAATCAGGATGCATTTGATAGGTATCATGCTGTTACACTAAATCTATGTACAAGCTATGTATTCTTTCAAAATCTCTCACCTTGTCACAAGAATTTGAGAGCAGAACGAGATAGAAACATATAAAGACAAATAGTACTTCTCTGCTGTTGCTCAAAAAGAAGCAAACCTAGTTTTGTTTACAACCTTTGAATGGTCATTTACATATTCCATTACTTTTTTTTTTAAATCTTGAAAAACAATGTTTTGTGAATACATGGTTCCTATACAACACATGTGAGTCAGGAAGGTAGCAAAACAGAGTGAGGAGGAGATACTCCAATTCATAGAGGAGGAACGAAACAGCTAGCCTCGGGCTGTGTGAGTAGCTGCAGACAGGTAGACATAGAGAGCAACAAAGATACAAATAACTGTCAAGGCGCAGAAAGAGACAAAGCGAGCAATGGAAGCGGTGGGGGAAAGGGAGATCTGAGCGGGAAAGAGACCAAGAGACAGACTGAGACAGAGAGTGTTTTAGTTCAGAGCAGAACGTTGTTATTTATCTGGTGGCTGCTAAACAAATAAGGAGACTCCCAGTTCTGTGATTGTCTCAGTGGGGTGCTGTCAGATTTAGGCGCATATCTTCCCTCAGCATGCAATAAACTCTCAAAACTCCAGTTGCGCTCGCTCTGCTCTCTCAACATATTTTCCAAATGCTTTTTTGTTTGTTTTAACATTCCTCAATGTCCTTCACAATGTTCCTCAAGTACTTTAACATTTTAACTTGTATGTTCTACAAGCAAACAATTAAAAAGACCACATGAATCAGCACTTTTTAAGTCAAGTTTTTAAATGATCTCTGCAAGGAACACAGAAGCAATGAACTTAAGTCTTTAACACTGGCTAAAGGTTTACTCCATTTAACAGAACTTTATCCACATGTTAAGTACTTGAGCCATACAAACAAGATGCAGTGGCTGAATGCCAATGAAGATACAACATCGCACAACAGAGGCAGATCAGTGAAACTCATGCACCTACAGCTCCAGCACCTGCTACCTCTGCACTGATATTCCCCCCTGCAGCTCCAGTAGCAGGCCGTCGTGGCTAGATCCGACACATTAAAACGGACCCCCTATTGCGCTGAGACCTCTGACCTTTAGCTAGGACTGGGGCGTCTGACACCTGTGTGGCCAGAGGAAGTGGAGGTGAAAACAGAGGTGGAGAAGGCTTGACCTCTCTTTCTGCCTCTCTCTGAAGTGTCCTGCCGCAGCTGAGGTCAAGGGTTTGACCTCTGGGCCGGAGGGGTTATTGAGAGCTGTTCACCCTTGCGACAGGCCACTTGACCCTGCTTGCCCTTGGGTTCAGAGAGCTTTCCATGGTCCACAGCCCTGTGGCTGTAGCCTACCCTTTCACCACAACAGAGTCAGGGCTGAACAAACGAGGTCAGGGCAGCAGTGCTGGGAGATTTATGTCCCTCTGAAGCGCCGATAGCCTTCTGGCTTGGAAACTAAGCTGAAAGCTATGGTTTGTAGGCTGTTGATGAATGATGAATTTGTACAACTTTGCCATGTTGTTTTTGCAGGGCACCACAGTATTGACATTTTGACGAAGAAGAGGCTAAACTGTGAAATGAGGAGGAAATTACATTGTCAACTGCTGTAGATGCTGAATATAGAGCAGTGAATGGGTGAATGATATGTAATGTAAAGCACTTTGAGTGGTCGTAAAGACTAGAAAGGTGCATATAAGGTGTATATAAGTACAGACCATTTACCATATTGCAGTATAATTTTTAGAATTTATCTGGATTTTTTCCTTGTGGCAAAAGAAAGAGTTACACTGCAGTTGTTTTGACATGACCCCACCAACAGGATAAACAAGCTGTGTGAGCATGTGCTCAGTTCAGAGTGTTAAAACTGTTCATGATATCAGAATTTGAGGGCATCTTATGTAACAGTTGTGACACCAAACATACTAAACACTAGAGATATGGACAGGGAGCAAAGAACTGGGCAAGAAAACACACACATTGGCAACACTTTCTTTAATTGTTGCATGCCTTGAAACTTTCTGGATATCTTTTTTTAGGTCACTTGGGAGGAAGAATAGCACGCAAATGACCTCAAAAGCTGATCACACCAACTCTCCACAAGCAAGAAAGTAATAAGTCATCCTGCAACACTAAAACTTACTAATTATCCCTCATTCTTCCTTGAGACCCATAACATATAAATAAATAAGTGCAGAACACACATATCAATCTATCTCCCTTTCCCTGTGCATGGCCCTCTTTTAAAGCGATGCTGTGGGCTTTTACCCAAATGGCGCCAGGGCCACCAGTATCATTTATAACGGGACGGCAGCGCTAATGCAGCGCGTGGTTCAGCCAGGATGTTTTATTCATGCTGTTTTATTATTAGGGCCCCACTTAAAAAGGTGAGGCACTCTCCTCTCCTCTCCTCTGGCCGCCTCTTGCCGGGGCTGACTGAGGCGCGAGCTTTATCTATCACCCTGACAAGAGCGTCTTCCCTGGGAAGTCTTTCAGAAAACTTCAAACAGCCTCACTATTGATTTCTCCCCCTCTCCACCTGGGCACCAGCATACATCTTCCCCCCACCGTGCAGAGAGACAGAGAGGGTGGAGGGAGGTGGTAGTAGAAGTAGAAAGAGAAGTAAGGAAGAAAAAAAAGGATGGAATTAAAAGAGACTCAGAGAGATAAAGGTAAAAGAGAAGAAGGCTGGCCACTGCATAACAATATGGGTGACCTCACTTTGCTTTATTGCTCCATTTCTTGTTAGCTTTAGATAACCATGCCTGGCAAGCAGACAAGCACAGTGATTACAGCATCCACAGTATGCTAATTCTGCATTCAAACAACACTTTGTGACACATGACTGATTCAAAATGAAAGATCATGCGCACACTGTACGTCCTATGCCAAGTGATTGTTGGTGAAGCCTTTGTGCACAATCAAAGATTCTTGGCCATGAAAGTGACACCTTGAAAGAGATGAACAGTCCTTGAATTCCAGGGACAATAAAGACATTTTCTACAACAAGGTGAAACATGAAGAGGTCACAATTAAATCTTGAATTAATAACGCCACTTCAGCAATTGCCTCTTTCAAGCCACCTATTTTAAATAACTGTCTTGTATCTTTAGTGCCAGAAAGAGAGGCTAGAGCAGGTACTGTCCAACTGCTGACAGTATTCATGTCATCTGCACAACTCTTTTAAAAAACTGTTGTTCCAAATTTAAGAGGCTATACAAAAATGAAAAGAATGAAGGACCTTATTATCCTCTCTATTCAATGTCTTTACTTAATCACTGAACATTCAGACACCACAACAACTATGATTTGAAGCCGTCTGATGATGGGATTTATTACCTTGCCCATTTGTTGGCAGAATGGATGGCTTACTGATATGGAAGGAGATATGATTTAATGAGTTGTTAATGATTTGTCCTCAGAGGGTTAATGAGAAACGGTGGTCCTATGAACTGTTAGAAAGTGCAGTCATATTTGAAGATTGTTTTAGAGCCCCACACTCACTCAAAGGGGCACACATAAATTAAATAATAGACTTGAGCAGATAACCAAGTAATTAATGCTATAAAGTAGTAAGCGAAACCCTTGAAGGAAGGATATGAAAGAGTGGGATCAATTAAGTTCCTGGCATGTCATTCGGCATCCTTTCTGATGGACACATTTGCGAGTTAATGAAGTTCTATAAGGTCTATAAACGTCTTTGATTATACTGTTTCTTTGTTTAATAGTCTGTAACTACACCATTAATCTATTCATTTGTTCCTCTTGGAAAGTAAAGAGCTTACAGTGTATATTCGGAAGATCTTTTTCAGTGGTGTGAATCTTCTGCGTGGTTATAAAGACCCCCTGGCACTCTAACACTCTCTGAAATCAATAGCACAAGGCCCCATAGGAGAGGCAGGGAGGAAGCCATTGATTGACACGTTACTCTCATGTCAAACAGTAGAACATGGCATGGCAGCAACCACCTGCCGTCTGCTCCACCTGCCGCTCTCACCTCCCCACCAGACTTCACTAGATAAACGCTACATTCCATAAAAAGGAGTGTATATTTTAGAAGCAGAGAGAGGGTTTTTTTTTTTTTTAAACTGTCCATTGTTCAGTTTCAGCGCACATCGTAATTAGGGATAGTGAACGTCTCTCGGCAAACAAACTGTCACTAAATCTGACTTGAAGTAAACGTCTTTATTGCTTCAAAGTATTTCTGGATCCCCCAATGGGCCCAACTAGGCAGCGTTGTTCTGCTAGAGGTGAAGCAGAAAAAAATTACTAACTCTGTGTTTTTTGTTGTGTTAGCTCTAAACATCCACCCCTCTTCACCATGTACCCTGCGACGCTAGATAGCCTGCGGCCATCTCACCCCGACCTAGGTGGCTTGTTTTTCTTTGTAGTAGGGCTCACTTCTCACTTTAATTCCATTGATTCTCGTTTGCACTTTGGTTGAGGAGTGAGGAAGTGCACCTGAGTGTTTACCCATGCTGCGATATTTGGAATGCCTGGTGTTGGGTGCCCTGAAAGAAGCATAAATTAGCACCCTTTACAACGGCACCCTGAAGCAACCTCCTGGTGCGCAACATCAATATGGAGCGAGAAGCAAGCTGCGAGCACGTACTGTCAGAGGCCAAATGGTTGGGAGGAGATGTCACTATACAGCAGATGCTAGACAATAGCCCACCATCACCAACTCTCACACATATTCAGTGAAGCAGACCTCCAGAAATGGACACATATGCATCTGTACACGTACACAAAATGCATGTACAAGCGTATGCAATTAACTCAGTCGATAGAAATAGGAACAAAAACACAATGACGCACCAATTAAGTATATCCCTAAAGTCCTCTTTAATTTTGAATTTGCATACACACTTGTGAATTTGAAGAAACAGATGCAAATGCACACCTACTAACCTCATCCATGAGATTTTATTTTCTCAATTCTGACACATTTTCCTTTCAACCTCACAAAAAGTAATGATCCACAAACAGCTGAGATAAGATTACTGTATTATAGACACACAAATGATAAGAAGTAAGAAGAACAGGGCAATGGAGTTCAGGCAAGACAAAAAACAAACAAGCCCAAATTAATATTTCATCATAAATGAAATATTCAAACATTATTGAAAGCTAAGATTTCCTATCAGCCCTTTTAGTTGTATTTGCATGTGAGTGTGGAAGGAATGCAAGAAGAGGACATATTTGAGCATTTAATGTCCCACAAATGTGATGAACAACAGAATAAAAGACAAAGAAGACTCCTGAGCATTAATTTGATGCCACATGAGAAAGACCTGTCTTTCTCATGTGGCATCAAATTAATTCGTTGTTTTCACATGAAAACCCACCTTTTATAGTCATTCTCTCTTTCAGTCCCACTCTCCTCTTCTGTGTATTTACTGTCTGAAACAGTTGTGTAATACAGTATTTGGTGAGCAGTGAGAATTTACGCTCCTCTGCTCATAGCCATTCTGTGCCGCTACAGATTTTACCCTGCTCCACTTAAATCACAGATGTTAAGTTATTATCTGAGATTTATTTATTTTTTATTTAACCAATAAGTTTAAGCAACAAAACTGTTTCTCAAGTTCATTACAATTAAATCTTCCGCTAACAGTCTCAGACCCTCCCACAAACTAAACCCTCATTGACTTAATAAAATATTACACTATAGGTTCAACTGGAAAACAAACTGCTCACGTGGTCAACACAACCAAAGAGCTTTGGACAACACAGCAACAGCATCAAAAGTCAGAGAGGCTTTTATTACTGCTGTTTCACAAAACAGAAGAAACCATCTTAATACTGGTTGGTTGGATGCCACCTTCACTACAATAGGCTATTTTACCACCCAACACGAGTTTCTGAATAGAAAGCAACTCTTCAAAGTGACTCCTGACATATAACTACATTTTACAGCAAAATCCAACTTTATTATTAGAACAGAATTGGAGCTCTTTAAAATTGTTGTCAATCTGTCGTCAAAAAAACTGAGCAGCCAAAACCACATTTTCCAAATATCTAGAAATAATTTCTCTCAGATTTTGGCCCATGTTGTAAGGAAATAATACGTTATCTTTAAAATTAAATGATTCAACAGGCTTAAATATATAGACTACAAAATACAAGTCATCCAAGTTTTAAAACCAAATGAACTATTATGCCAAGCCTTTGCCTTAAAATAAATAAAACTACTTGCGCAATGTGCATATGGGTTGTATAAAATTAAAATAGCCTATATTTACTGTCAAGTGGAATTTAAAATAAAAAATAAGAGTTGCTTTCTTGTAGGTTATCTACAGTTCTTTTGGGTTCATCTTCAAGAATACAAGTTTGGCCAAAGTGTGTGGCTTCAGACTCATGTTTCTTGACAGCAGGCCAGCAATGGAGAACACCCCCTCAGTGCTTGCAGAGCTGCTTGGGATGCTCATTACTATGCAAGCTACTTTAGCCAGGTGCGATAAGTATGTGGAGTTTTTCTTTCCAAAATTGAATCATTTGCAGTCGGCTGCTCCATCACGTACTTCCAATAGTTTGGCTTCCTCTGTGTAAAAGGGTGTTCTTTCTTACACTTTTCACCAGCTGCCCAACTTTCAGTAATATGCGATTAGCATTGTCGTGCACAGCTGAAGCATGTGACATTGGGCATTGCAGATGTAAATTTGACATGGTCTTCTGTACCCCATCATGACTGGGCCTTTACGTACACTAAGAAACTTCTGAATTTCTCACCCCTTCTTTTCTCTTTCTCTTATTGCTGCTGCTGCACCTCTCTCTCTATAAAACACAAATTCATGGATAGCGAAATAAAATTCAACAAAGATTAATACTCTAACAAAACAAATGTATTTAACTATTATGTTAGGCTTTATATAGGGCCTATCTAACTAGCAACTAAGTCACCTTGTGATTTCTTCCAAACATGTTCTTTTAGCACACCGTCATGTGTCAGAGAAATGAATCAACTAACCGACTGCAACAACATCGGTGCTTTCTTTTTCTTGTTTCACATTATCGTTATCTGTTAGTGTCACAGTTAAAGTACGCATGTTTGACTTCTCAGCTTCCTTTTGAAAGTTGAGCTGGCAGAAGCTGACTTTTGACAGAAAATAGTGTAGGTATGCAGATGAGTGTGCATCAAACTCATGGATTGAGTGGCACCAGAGTGAAATTGGAGTGGGAAAACAAACACACACATGCTGCATGTAGTCCACACTGTGCATGGTGTGTGGATGTAATCAAGAAATTGTGTTTGCATTTTTGTGTTAATATAAGGGAGGGAGATAAGAGAGAGGCAATGAGGAAAAAGTTCAGAAAATATAGAGACAGCTTTAAAATGTGTGGAGATTTCAGACACCAAATTCTGTGTTACCACTACTATTCAATATTCAATTTAGAACAAAATATTACATTATGACACAGTAAACAGTGTACTTATTGGAGTAACAACAACTCAGTATGATGAGAAGAATTGCCAAAGACAGAGAGAGAAATTCTCAAATTTTCACCCTCTGACATGTTTAGTACTATGCTTGTCAGATACGAGACATGCACAATGAGGAATGTTCCAGAAGAATACTGTTTCCCTCATGTGTGGTTGTATCATGCCTAACAGTGTGCAGACCTTGACTCTCTGGAGTGAGTGCGCTCCACAGTATGAGGTAAACGCTCGCTGTCGTCTTGAAAATCAATTCCCACTCTCTTCCTTTAAGTGGTCAATATTTTTTGTTTCTCACTGTGAGCTCCACCATGGTCCCTTTAATTCAATGGGCCAATTAGGGATACAGTCATGTCTAATACTGACTGCAGGGATGTTTGTTTGTGTTGTTACCTCATCCCTGGTGAGAGAGTCAGGAGGGGATGGGTGAGGTAGTGAATGGCACACTCCGTCCAGTTTAACCCGGCACCCGCTTGTCCTTACAGGCCCATCCCCCTCTTTATTTCTTCTTCACCCCTCCTTTTTTCTTCCCGGAGTCAAGGACGAAAGCAATTGATGTAAAACTTTCAAAAATGAATTTGGCCATGTGTGTCACTTACAGAGCGGGAAGGAGAGGTGGCTGGGGCCAGGCCACTGCCACTCCACCGAGATCATTTGTTACTCAGCCCTGATTGGCCCTGACAAAACAATACCCTAAAAACTCACCAAAGTAAATTATGGTCCCGGTAAATGGCCAGCGAGGGGTGGGGTGGAGAGGAAGGAAGGAAACGGCCGTCGGTCGGGACAGGGCCCTCGAGCTGCCTTGGCCCAATGCCAGACGCAAAACAAAGTAATGCGCTTTTGATATTAATAACGGAGATGATATTGATCCATACTGGGGCCAGAGCCACTCTGCTTCCCTTCAAGGTGGGCCCCCATCGAGGAAGAGGAGGAGGGAGGGAGGTAACGAGGAGGGGTGCTCCTTGAAGAACCAATACCCCACTCCCAGCTCTCTGCCTCTCATCCACCTCCTCCTCCACAATCTCCTCCTTGCTGAAAGCCACTTTTCCTGAGGGTCCATTTCATTTGAGTGTCTTTAATTATGTGAAATGGATTCCATGGGAAAAAGAGAAATGGCGGCAGTGGTAGGCACTGACAGAAGGAGAGGAAAAAGAAAGAGAGAGAGAGGTAAAGGGGTGGCTTATGGGGTTGGTGGCTATGCACTCCTTTTTCTGTGTGAGATTCACAATTCTGTCAGCAGCCTTGTCCGTTGCATCCACTTCTTTTTTTTCCGTAAGGATGGATTTTCTTCCTCTGTGCTCAATGTGTGTGTGTGTGTGTGTGTGTGTGTGTGTGTGTGTGTGTGTGCGCGTGTGTGTCCGTCCTGTGCTTTTAGGACAAATGCAGCAAGAAAGTGCAGGCAGCACAGAAGTGACTTTATATGGTTGAACATCGTTGAACACAACAATATAAAATGAAAGGACAGGGACATAATAGTGAGGTTTAAGGAGAACAAGAACAATTTAGGAATTTGTTCGAACAGACATATGTCCAGAAAGTCATAGAATTCTCCAAACTTTGTTGGCCATTTTTAAGGGACATAATAAATGAGCGACTTAGCCAATAAGCTCCACCATCACTTTGGGTAACCCACTGAATGTTCTGGTAGGGCAGAGTAAGGCTGCCTCTAATACTGATGTGTGAGATCTACCACACTCCTCAATCACAATCAAGGCTGTTACTGTAATTGTATACTGGTGAACTTACCAGGTTATAAAGAAATAGGAAAGGGTTTGCATAAAGGTTGGTAATAAAAAACATCAATAACAGTCCTCATGGTCTAGTTGTTCTTAAATGTTTCTTGTTTCTTGTTTCTTAAATACAATATTTCCAGCACCAAATTTCTGGTTTGTTGTGTTCATGTCGTCACTTGTCCTGCAAATCACTTACATTTAATTTAGTGACTATAAAGTGCATAGAATGTTATTCTAGCTAAATCAAAGCCGAACCTTATTTTTTCCTAGATTTCCATTTTAGGGCAATGAGACACTCTGGGTGTGTACAAGTGTGACAGATAAAAGAAAGCTGAGGGAGTACAAAAACACAGTCTGTTCCTCTGGGCTACTGTACAGCTTGCAATCGTTCAACATGGAAACAATGTAAACAAATGAGGCAGTGCATTAAATAATTAGTGGGTCCGCACTAACAGCTTTGACTCCGCCAACAAGAGTGCTGTTGGGAGCAATGGAAAAGCCAAGCACTGATGCACTGAAGTCATAAATTCCCACCAAACGCGAACATGCACACACATGCACACAAACAAACAAACAAACAAACAAACAAACAAACACAAACACAGTGGCCATGCAATGCTGTAGGTTGCCTTAATTTTTTAATGGAGTCTTTGTTTTTATCTGAGGTCTCCGATGACAGTCATCAGTGTTGTCAATTTATGAAGCAGCTCTATATCTTCTACTAGAGAGAATTATTTTGACAGAAAGGGAAATTTACAGACAGACAGACAGACACACAGTCAGACAGACACAGACAGACACAGAGAGACAGACAGACAGACACACAGTCAGACAGACACAGACAGACACACAGTCACACACACAGACACACAGACAGACAGACAGACAGACACACAGACAGACAGACAGGCAGGCAGGCAGGCAGGCAGGCAGACAGACACACAGACATCAAGTTGAGAAGAAACTGTGCCATGCCATGTCTATTATATCTCCTTCTAGACATGGGGAACCCAGGGAGCTGTAAGAGAACGGCTAGTCAGACAGCATTTATCTAGGTAATTTATATCACCCCTGACAAAGTGATTTTTGCACAACCTGAAAAATGACACCGCCTGAGGAGCTTTTTCATAAAGTGAAATAACTCGATACTGTAAGAGCAGCATTCTGCCGATGTGCCATCTCACAAATGACAAGAAAGTTGTGCAATACTACAAGGCATAGGAAAAAAGTAAAACAAGCAAGGATAAAAAGGAAGGTAAAAAGAAAAAAATAAGAATGTTGGAATTACACCCACACAGGATGTCCAGGATAGAGAGAATGAAATGGAGTGAGTGAGCAACTGACTCACTAACAAACACATGCAGACTGAGTAAATTAAAGAGAAACAGTCAGGTACATACAATGATACAGATCGTCATTTGCATCCACATGGATGGTGCCAGAGCATTATTTACACTGGCAAGTGGCTTTCCCACAAGACTCCATTGGAAAACTACAGAACAAGCCTCCCTGTTTCTCCACATCTCTCTCCCTGTATCACTCTCTCTCTGTTTCCTTGCTCTTTCTGTTGTCACAGGGACAGAGGTAAGCGACAAGCCAGGGCCAAGTATTTGCATATAAAGAGCCTGCATTCTTCCTACGTGTCCTTCTTTTCCTTCTCCCACAACTATTTATACACAAGTGTGACATACAGTATCTACCAGGTTAAAAGCCATTGGTTGTAGGCCAACTGCTGCCCTCTGTATCATACTAGGCTGTGATTAAAGCACACATATACTGTACAGTATGCACATGTGAGCACCCACTTAAACATGCAGGAATGTACGGTACATACATTTTTACATACTGATACTAGGTTCATGAATGTACAGGCAGAAAAACACAAACAAGAAAACACTTTTTTGTTACAGTTAATTGAGGATTCATTACTTCCAATAATAAGTCAACTGTAAGTGTGATAAATATAAAATATTTATCACACCCAGTTGAACATACTCCCGAAAAGGTGCAAATTCTTCCCTATATTTGTTAGCATACGCAATGTTGTTTCCCAACCTGTTAACGACCTTGCAGCAGTCTCAGACAGTCACAAGAAACCTCACACTCACACACACACACACACACACACACACACACACACACACACACACACACACACACACACACACACACACACACACACACACACACACACACACACACACACACACACATACCTTTCACTGATTAGTTTGTGTTGTATGCATCTCAGTTTGCTAACAAATTAATATATTAGTAATCTACCTTCGGTATGGAATAAACAGCTATGATTTTTCACAGTTTTAAGAATGCTTTATTGAAAATTAATGTGAAAGGAGGTTATGTTGGTGAATTAAGTTGGATATTATTCCATAAGCCATTTTATAGTCCAGAGTTTGAAATGTGCTGTGGTTTTAATACTTTATCAGTGTAAATTTAGCATTTCAGTGTTGAATGGCCACTAAGATTTATTTTATTTATTTTATCTTAAGCCTAAAATATACTCCATTATAACTCAATTGCCAACAACCATTCCCTAAGGCTAGATAGAGACTAAAATATGTAAACTAAATTTTAATGTACAGTGTAGATAGGGATCATCTTATATTTAAATTTAGGTCAATGTATTGTGGAAAACAGGATCACATCATATCACCTCAAAAGGCACTTTACACTTTTCCAACCAAGAGCATTTTGATTTTCTGGCTCTCTTTTTTTATCTGTAAACTTGTTTTAATGTTTTCAGGTTCATCCACATTGGTGTGGACATGGCCTGCATCTTTCCTTTCAGGACAGCTAAACAGGATTAAAGACAGTAATTTAAATCCACACATGCAGTCTGATCCTGGCCCACAATTGCTTTCTTTTTGTGTGGAAGACCTCTGACCCCGAGGTGTTGTAGAAATATTTCTGACACACAAATGGGGGGTGTGGAGAGGTGCGGGGCTATTGGTCCCAGCACGCCATGTTCACAAACCAGAACTCATGCTTTTCAAGACTGGCTGTCCATCCATGCCAAGGACCCCCCGATGAGGCGTACCCCCCCCACCTCCATACACACACACACAACCTTCCACCCCCCAACCTACTCACACCTCTGTCGTCTGTCCGTTCACACGCAACCCACTAGAACAAAAGAGAAGAGGAGGTCATGAAAAGGATCAGCAAATATTCCTGTGTGTGTTTTTGAGTGATGTCACTTTTTGTCTGAATTTATCTATCTATATAGCTCTCCTCCTCCTCACCCACTTTCACACATCTGCACTACTTTTTTACCTTTTCTTAGGTCCATGTGTGTCTACAAATACATCTATGCACCTTCCGTTTCATTAGGCCAAAACACAAACTAACAGTGAAAAATCAAGTGGGTGTGAGTATTAGAGAATGCCCTCCCTCTCCTACTGCTATATTAAATATTGAGTCAGAAATGAGCTGGAAGGTGTCTGTAAATGCTAAATAATGGAGAGGCTGCCTTCACCTGGGTCAGAGCTCTCTCTCGCTCTCTGTCTTCCCTCTGATACATTATTAAATGAGGATGCACTTCCCCATCGCAGCAGGAGAGAACAAGGGGCAGGGGGGCACCCTGTCTTCTCCACAGGAATGGTGGGGGGGGGCACAGAGGAGAAGGAGAGGGGTAGAGAGAGATAGGTGCAGATTCATAGACTAGGTGTGTGTGTGTGTAGGAAAGATTAGGTGGGCACACCAAACAACGGGTAGGAGAGACATAAGCATCCTCCAGCTTCATCCCCCTCCCTATCTACATCCCCATTACACACGCGCACACGCACACGCACACACAAGCACACACACACACACACACACACACACACAGAGCCTTCTTGCAGAAGTACCTTGAGCCCATTTGTACTAATGACTCTCCGTGCCTAATGCACTTTATGGAGGACAAGGCTGGATATTCATTTGGAGGGAGGGAAGGGGTGGGGGAGGTGTCGGGACGAAGTGCTCTGCCATACAGTTTCCCGTCCGCCTGTTTTAGCTGGCCGATTTTTCAGGAAGGGGCTCGGCCGGCACTTGGTCCAGCAGTAATGTGATTCATCACAGGTAAAGTAGGTAGGAGCCCTGAGAGTCTCGAGCCTTTCTGAGCTGTCGAGCAGCCCGTATGCACAATAAGAGGAAGTACGCGGTGGATAACCAATCAACAAATTGCAAATATATGTCTGTTGCACAGGGAAGACCAAATAAACTAAGGAAGATGTTCAAGTTTGACATGTGGGTAATTAGTATATATTCTGCTGCTCTTCAAGGTGACTGATTATTAATATTTTTCTTCTTCTGTCCTTTGTTGATTTTTTTTCTCTTATGCATACAAGTCTATCAAGCCCAACATTTTGAATGCTTAACTGCAGCAATTGCTAAAACACAAGGACAACAGAGTAAAATATGATAAGTGAGGGAGTTTGAATGTTTTCTTTGCATGTGTGTACCATGTCTGCCAGCTTTGGAGGGCTTCCCGTAACACAGCTGCCTTTGTTCGGTGACTTTCGTATGTTACAACTCCACCAGTGGGTATTTCATATGTCAAGCACTCCCAGGGTGCATGGCATGAAGCCAGTCTTGGAAATCACACTCATCCAAAGTGACAGTGCCAATAAACATCTCTATTCCTTAGTTTCGTGTGCTCTTGTGTATCTTCCTACGCTGGAGTGATAGTTACAGCAGATGAGGGAGGTTCCCATATCCTTAGAACACAATGGAGGCTGGAGCACAGAGACCAGTGAGGGTCCCGCATTTGAAGTTAACTGCAACTAGAGAGCGGACCCCCCACTTTCTAGTTGCAGGAGTATGTTCTGCATCTGGTGGTGGTGTCTGAGGACAAACTGAAAACAAACTAGCTCGGATGACAAATGCCCAAAAGCCTGTTCAAGTACAAACTCACACCCTTTTTCTCTTTTACACACACACAGTGAGTAGATATGACGGTAAATGGTAAATGGACTGAATTTGTATAGGGTCTTTCTAGACTAATTGAACAATCAGAGCACTTTACAATACATGCCAACATTCACCCATTCACACACACATTGATACACTGATGGCAGAGGCTGCCATGTAAGGTGCCAACCTGCTCATCAGGGGCTATATGACGCTTCCTATCAAAAGCACCCCACAATGTTTCTACACTCACCCATTCATCCACACACACTCAAACACAATAAATAAATAAGTCATAAAGAAAAGAACCGTTTGATGTTACTATGTGATGCCTGGGGCCTACACTGCACTGGGGAACACTGCCACCCCCAGCACGTGCGCACACACACACACAAACACACACTCCCAGGAGAGGTAACTAATATAAAGGGTGGAGGAAGATGAGCAGGCTTGCTACCCAAGAGGCCCAGTGAATCACCTTTGGATGAAGCCAAGAAAGTCATGATGTATGTGTTTTTTTTATGCAGTGTGTCTCTGTAACTTTTTCTCTCACTGTTTCTTTTCTCTCTTCAGAGCAGTCACCCAGTTGTTGGGTCTGACATATTTTGGCACTGCTCCCTCAGTGAAAATAACTCTTTCCTGGGGTGCTGACAACCACCTGCACCACTTCCCGGAGCTTTCTGTTTGAGTTGGTGTGCATTTTTGTATAAGCTGCATAAAACATGTAATTGTGAATATATTTTTGATTGATAATGTACAGTAGGACAATAATCCTGCATTCAGGCTACAATGAAACTTGGGTGATATGCTGCTGTTATTTGACCTTAAATCACAGTACCCTGATTTGAGAGAATTGCCAAGTGGTAATTAGGTTGCATAAGTTGAAATCACAACTCAATAAAATTATGTCAGAGCTCACAATTGACCCCTATAGATGACAGAAACTTTTTCAAGCAAGTGTTTTTTACAGTCTCTAAACACATAATTACTGTTAATGGGGCAAGAGAAACTAGGAAGCACAGAAATCTGATATTGTCTTGACAGCTGATGACCATGAATACTTCAACCATGTTTACAAGCTTGTAAACATGTCTCCGCGGGAAATTAATAGACTTCTAGTGATTTGCTGATTGTGTTGCTTGCACTGCTAATATGGGGTTAATCAATTTTTCACAAATGTTAGTTTGCTGAATCCATTCATTTATTTACTATATTTCACTGATATTTCAATGTAATTCAGAAGTGATTACAACCCTCAACAAGAGAAAATGACTATTTAGCTAAAAAAAACCCATCTTAAACTTCACCAATATACTGTGTAACTAAATTGCTCAAAGGAGAGATAGAAATGTATTAGGAGGAGACATCACACACTGCCAGTTACTGCAAAGTTCTCATGTGGGGGTACTTGTACTTGTGTGTATGTGCCTTGCATTCCTTTAGTGACTCAGTGGGTAAATGTATTAAAAATATTAGGGATAGGAATTGATAAGATGTTATTGATACCAATGCCACTATCAATTCTGCTTCTCGCTCTGATTCTTTATCGATACCTTTATCAATTCCTGATCCATTGTCAACTTAATACACAGGTTTTCAGCTGTTTATGACTGACCTTGCATGCTGATGAATATTTGAAACATAACTGAAAGATAAGATAAATGGTCCACAGCCAAAAGTTAACTCAAATTAACTAAACTCAAACTAATCAAAGAATTAATTGGTTTGAAAACATATTACAGTCTCCTGTCCTGCCTATATAGAATAACAAAATGAGGGGGAGGCAGAATGCTTTGCTGTTATTAACTTTAGCATTATATGTCCAGCAGTGGAGAGCAGCTTCTCTGCTACACTGTTACCTTGGGGGAAAGTCATTGCTCTCCAACAAGCTGAGCAGGTGCAGCATTGTTGAGGTGAAACAGACTGAGCACTGAGTTATTTTCTTCACCTCAGAGTTGGTTTAAGTTGTTTAATCCTGCAGTGTGTTGGTTAGCCTGCCTCATTTATTACTGCTAAAGTTCCCTGTGCCGATCTGCTAAAATTTGCCTCTGACTGATGGTGTAGAAAGTTCACAGCATACCTCACATTTGTCTCACAAAGGTAATTATTTAGTCATTAAATCAAAACATGCTTGCAACCGCTGCTGTCTTTGAAAATTAACTACAAGATAGTTGAAGATAACTTTAGCGTGTGTGGAAGGCTGCACTTCCCTCACAGATTACAATACAATGCATACAATTCTGATGGTTTGGACAATTGGAAACAGGTTCTACACTGGAGCCCATTCTTCATTCCAACCCCTAGTCCAGATGTGCAGGAATTGTTAACTACATTATAACATTAAATATATTTGTTAAACATTTTGAGACAACATATGCCTTTATTAGACTGAGGGAGAGAGAGCGAGAAATGGGTAACACTATGCTATAAAGATCCTGGCAAAAACAGGAGACAGTGCTTTAACCTCAAGGCCACCACGGGACCCCTAAAACTGATGTATTTCTGACTTCATCAACATTTTTAAGTGTCTGTAGCTAGTTCTATTGCAGATGAGATCTGCTTTTCTTTTCAAAGAGAGATATGCATCTGCAGATTAGTGAAATCGGGTCTGCATTATCATACCAATGTGTTGCTTAAATAAACCTGGGTTATCAATTTCCAAAGCAAAATTTAAATGTAATGCCATCTCATATAAAGTCAATGGAAAGATGCATTTAGACAAAAACTTCTCAAGGAGGTGTCAACTAAAACACATCCATCCAGGCTGAAAATGTTTTAACTTTAGTGAAAAATTCCTTCTGTGAAAAGTGGTTTTCCCAGGGGTTTACTTCATAAATGTGCAAAGATTTAAGTAAAAAGGAGAGAGAAATAGAAAGAGATAATAGAAAGAACAGGAGTTTGTGGTGAGTTCTGAGTTCAGACAAAGGTTCAGCTGAACACAAACACATAAACACACTCCTTCAGATGCAGATGGTTCACATTTTGCTAGCTAGTTTATGTATTTGCAGTCCATAAATTGGCACATTTGTTTGACACAAATCAACATGGACTGCATAAAATCCAGTGGTCAAACTTGCAAGAATCAAACAAGATGAAAATTCACTTCACTTTCTATCTTAACACTCCATTAGAGAGACTGTAAGAAATAAAAAAAAACTACGCTTTAACAGTTGTAACTGCGCCTGGTCAACAGCAGTGTTGCAGGCTGCACACAAACCCAAGGATAATGTATTCAATTAACTATATTTTTTAGCCAATATATAATGGATTGACATTGAGTAGGGAAGTTTGGCCTGTGGCAGACCTATAGCTGCCACATTTGATCACTAAATGTTAATCAGTGTTAGGCTTGATCTTCTCAAAGGGTTAGAAAAGTATCACGAAGTACACGAGAGCTGCTTAACTGTTGTTGTTTTAGTCTGTTTTTGCCTGGTGGCACTGGCCCACACCAGTGTTAAAGTCTTTTAGTTGGCATATGTTAGAATGTGGGGGATTTAATCTTCTATGCCTCACAGCTGGGGCCTCGTTGAATAATGTAAAACACACAGGGGCAGTCTGTGGCTCGATTTTACTTTTGCCCTCTTCAAATACTTGCTCTTTGCCAAAGGTGCTGCTTTGCGAGAGTTTTGTGGGCAAATAACAAGAAAGAGATGATGGAATGAAGGAACATTTTATAACTGTAGGACTGGATCTTAGGATCTTGTCTCAGTTTGCAGTTGTCTCAGTTTATTATCACAGGCATAACCATAATATATTCATAAACTAAATGGTGTAATTAAATGGGGGAGGAAATTGAGGAATGAAGGCTTAGAGGTGGAAATGCAGTTACTGACAACTTTCCAGCTTTACCATTTTTTATTTGATTTTGAATGGAAATGAGAAACTGTTTTGAACTCCCGTCACTGCTTAGAGCCCATCATGTTATAGGACTGTAAAGGGCTATTTCACAAAATTCTGAAACCACCCTGAATGACACACACGGTCTGTGCTACCACCTCGAAAACTACAAAAAATGTTGGACTCACAGGCTCAGGTGCTGACTTTATGAAGTTTAGTGTAAATAAAAAAGTAGAATCTGCAACAAAAAGCTCTGAGGTTACATGATTGTTCTTTCATGCTATGTTTTTCATCCTTTATAAGAAGGTTTTTCCCAAGTTCCAAAGTCTTAATGTGGAAAGGCATGATTTAGAGCAGTCAGGTGATTTTTATACCTGTCTCCAAATAACCGTGATAATAACCTGCCACAACAACCTGATCAGCCTATAAGGTCAGCCCACATGCAGGTCAACGAGTAAGGGAATGTTAATGGCATAAATACTCACAGACCTCTAATTATAACACAAAGGCATCCAACAATATCATAGATGAACTGCACAAACACATGAAGTTTTCATCCTTTAAAATGAAGTTTGTCTTTGCATACAACCTTGCAAACCACTTCCTCTTACTCCCCAACCCCCCACAGCAACTCTCACATGACACTGAGATGGCAGCATCTTTGAATAATCCGTTTGTTTACCTGTAATGAGTGGTCCTCGACTGATGCGGGATTCTGATAGCTAAAGGGAAACGAATGGGCCTTCCATGTTTAAACAGGAGCATTAGGGTAAAGAGGTTGTTAGGATTTGCATGGATTTTATCCTTGTGTGTCCCTTAGCCCATGACTAGCCATAAAGATTGGGTTAAATTCCAAACAAACACAAATATAGACAAGGACTAATGGGGTCTGGTCTGGTCTGGTCTGGGATGGGATGATGTCTGTCTGGATGCTTTGGTTTTAGAATAGTTAGAGTGGGTATGTGTGTTTATGTATGCATTTTGAATTCTGTGTACATTTCTATATGTCCAAGAGTACTACATGTGTGAATGCATGGATGATTGTGTGTCTATATGTGTAACACTGCATAGTATGTGTACCATGTGTCCATTTGATGAGGGCCAAAACACACAAGTGGAAAGCTGCCCAAGGGATGATTGAAGTTGCTGACATTTTAAGGCTATTGAAAACAAAAGCTAATAGGCAGCACCACGCGCTGGAATCGTGTCTGGTTCATGTTTAACAAAACAAGGTCACAGAGGTTGTCGGGCCATGAATTCCATAAATAACTTGATAATGGGATTTTAAAACAAGCCGTCCACCAGTCATCTCCCCTCCTCTCACACCCTCCTTCTTCCTCTCCCTCCCTTTTGCCCGTAACAGGCCCTGCGTGTGTGTGTGTGTGTACGTGTGTGTTGTGTGTCTTTCAGAATAGAGAGAATATTAGAATGCAAATGGATTCACACCGCATCCTCATAAACAACGGTGTTCATTTAACCCCCGACCCCTGCATTTAACTGCCCATCAAGTCATTTGTGTTGGGCAAGACACGTGGAAGTAGGCTGAGGAGGCCAGCAGGGGTGGGCGTGCATGTGTATTTGTGTGTGCTGGTAAGGACACTGTTGTGCATACTTGTAAGAAAGTGCAGAGTAATGTGTGTTTATGAGCACAACATGTATGTGTTTGCATGCCAATATGACTGTGTCTTTGCGCATGTTTGTGGAGGTATGTGCGTCAGCATCGGCGCCGGCATCTGTGTGTATTTGTGTGTATGTGCGTCCATTTTTTGAGGTGTGGGTTTCAGAGTTTACCATTTGCAATGCTCAATTAATCTTGTCAGCATGCATTTACGGGGGAATTGAACACCTTTTAAAGTGGGCCTGGCTTTGTCACTCTCCTTCTCCATCCATTACAGAAACACAGACACAGTCCTTTGGAAGACCTTCTACAGAATGCAGCTGATTAAAACATATTAGAGGCTCCTTTAACACAAAGCACTGGCAAGGATAAAAGTTACCCTTGTTTTAGCCTTCTTACACAGCTTCAGGTCCTTCATTCCAGTGTCAGCTTCTATATGTGGTTCAATCTGTCTTCCTCTCTTTTTCTTTGGCTATTACAAAATTTAATTGGACACATGTACCTTCTTCATGTTCTTGTCTCTGATGATCCTTCTTATTCTTTATTTCAACACAAAGAGACAGCTTTCCGACATTGCTAAAGGTTTATGACTCACCCTCTTCTTAGCCTAAGGCCTTTAACCAGCAGGCATACAGCCATCTGACCCTTTCACTGTCAGGCTCTAAAAGATAGCGTGTGAGGTTTAAAAAGTGGTCACTGAGAAAGGGAGAGTAGCTTTGTTCTGCAAACAACAAACTAGGAAGGGAAATAGAATAAATAGAGTCCATACAGGTGGAGGGGAGATAGACCAAGCACTTCACTGCAGTTGTAGGGAAGATCAGTGGAGAAATAGGTTGACTCCTCAGGGAGAGAAGATTTAGTTGGAAAAGAACATGTCAGTAACATCTGAATCCCCCCACCCACCAGCAGTCCTTTCCCCACAGAGCCTTCTTAGACTCAAATCTTTCTACTGCATCGAAAAAATATATATTATACATATAGAAAAAGAAAAATTACAGTGAATTCTAAAATAAAAGACAGCGGTTCAAGTTGTCAGACTGAAAGAGACAGATGACAGAAAAATGCAGTTAGTCATGCTGTTAAAGAGAGGATATCAGGGGAGAGTCAGTCAGAGAGAGTTAGAGTGAACGGGACCCATTTTAAGAGGGCACACTATGTTCGGCCTCTTGTCTCTTAATCCTGGGCGTTTGTCGTGGCTAATTATGGTGGACAAGCCTCTTTATCGAACCTGCTCCTGCCATCGGCATTAGGATGCATGAGCTGTGCCTGTTGTTTTAAACGCTCTCATTAACCACACAAATCAGTGCTGTTGACAGAGTGCTTTTGAATTAAGCGTCTCGCCCCCACCACTGCGCGCCAATGCTTGCAGGGCCCAGGACAAGGAGCAATTTATAACACCATTAGCCACACTCGCCGAGGTTACAGGCATCAAAATTGTTCCCGTCTAATTATTCTTAATGGATACAGGGAGGGAGCGACGCTCAGGACAGCTTTTTCATTAGCCCTCAATCAAGCGGGTCGGGGGAGAGAGGGGTGGGCCAAATGTACTGCTCAGGCAAACGGGAAATCAAAAATAATCGTGTTTGCTTTTTTCATAATACAACAAGAATGCATAGATGGAGAGAGAGAGAGAGTGTGAAAAAGAGAGGGGGGGGGGGGTGAGTGACGAGATGCGAGGAGAAAAAAGCAGCTTGGCTCTTGACATTAGTAGAATTTTGCTTTTGTCTAGCGAAGGCACACGCATACTGAGACGTGACAGTTCATTTGCTTTTACTGCCTTCCAGACTGATGGCAGAGTAAACTTATGCCGTGTAATAGATTTCAAAGACATAGTTATTGGTTAATGAATGTTGAAGTGAAAACATTTAATTGTGCAGATATGAGTTTTGCTGATGAGGTTTCGCCTATGTGCAATCATGTGTCACTGATCATTGTTGATGATTACAGAATAGCTGTATTTTATTAATGAAGTAGCCTGGTGTGATGAATAATTTAGGGAGGGGCAACTAATAATTTTCAACACTCATATCAGTTTAGCCTGTGGCTGGCCAGACAACGCTCACCCTAACGAGTCACCTGTAACCATATTGTGGCTACAACTGGTTTAATGGTGTAACATATAGCCAAGGGGCCAATCACTTACCTTCTCTCAACTATCTCACTTCAAACACACAGAGGTACTCTCTGCCTGCAATTAATTTTCCCCTAAAGAGTGCTCGATCATACTGTATCTGTCATCTCACTGTGGCGGAGAGAGGAAAAAAGCCAAATAGTGAGTGTTAACCATCTTTTTACAAGCCATTAAACGGGAGGACATTACAGCACGGCACAGTCCCTTAACGAGGACTGACATATGCGAGGAAGGCAGTTAGCACCTAACATTAAGACGCGGCGGCCCACTGATGAGATGGGACATTGTCCATGGGGGAGGTATCAGTGTTAATTAGGGGATAATCGGCTGCGCTCTACATCTCCCCTCACCACTATAACCCCCCCCCCCCCCCCCCCCGCCTTGAAGATGATATGGTAAAGGAAATCGGGGTGGGCATACTACATTTGAAGACAGTGTAATTTTGCTGCTGTTATTACAGAAGAGGTTGGTACTCCTACTCTCTGCAGGAAGGAAGGAGAGCCAGCTGTCAATACCTACAAGAGGATGCATTGTGCCAGGATGTGGCATAAGAACTGCAATACATTAATCACTCTCCTGCTGCGCTCTATTCTAGTTCTTCTCTTATTACTGATATCAAAGACAGGGGGGGGGGGGGGGCTTCATGACTTTACAAAAAAAGCAAAACAAAAACAAAAACAGCTAATTCTTCACTCTAAGGAATACAACTTTGGTTATATTTTCTGGTTACATTAGTCACACACAAAACAGAACAGCGCACTAAAGACTGTTTTTGTTTGCAACACAATTAAAAAGAGTCATACAGTATGAGCAAAATATAATAACGTGAGCATCAGTGAATTAACAGGCTTGCTGCTTCATTGGCAATTCATTCAGTGCTCAAGAAGAATTTCACTGGGGTTAAAAAACAGATCAGAGACCATTAGAAAACATATAAAAGCAGTTAAATTATCTATTTTTACAATGACAGACAGATAGAGAGTAACATAGTTTTGTAGTGCTAAGTGAGCACACTGGTCATATATGATGGAAGCAGGGCACATGGCAAAGTCTCCCAGGCCATCCTCTCTAGCCTGCAGGGCATCCAGAGGCAGTGAGAGAGACAGAATCGGTCTAAGCATCCCTCGCGCTCCCCAGTTTGGCCCATAGCACTTTGTGTCAAAATCAAGAAACAAAAGAGCACATGCTAGAGCGCACACCGTTTGCACATATGTGTATGTGCGCATGTACAGGGTAAAAAGGAAACCATGTGTGAGAGCAAAACAGAAGAAAGTGACGAAACAGCAAGAGGAAAACCCTTTGAAGGATGCCAACTGTTAGACCATGTTGGAATGTTACAAGTTTTCACCCAAAACTTATATTGATTATTTTCAACCAATAGGCTTTTCCTTCATCTAAATCACCGGTGTTAACTGGACCAGGATAACACACTCCTCCCCTCTTCCCACGATGCCCCTGGGCCACAGGAATGTATGGTGCTGGACAGGCCGGAATCATGCCTTCCAGCAGAGCTAGCCAATCAGGTTGAATTATACTCTCTGAGCGCCGGAGCGACATGTCAGGGGATATTCGGGTTGGACACAGCAAAGCTTCGTTTGTGTGGTCAGTCAGTGCCCTGGAGACAAATGCCTCAACTTCCGCATGTGATAGGTTGGCAAAAATGTCCATCTCTTTGACTAGCCACAGGTAAAGGATGGGAATTAGGAGTGAGAGTGAACCATACTGTGTATATTAGGAAGAAATGTTAACCTTTAAGGTTGACTTATACTTAAGCAAGGTAAATCATATTCACAATTCATCACTTTTATCCCCTTAAACCTTGAGGTACTGTGTGCCAACAAAGCATGCGTATAGGGAAAATACAGAACCTTTACACACCTTAACACTAGGAACATTTTTATTTCAAATTTCAGATTTGAGCTTTCTACAGCATGTTCATACATAGAAAATATTTTTCCCATGCTATTTTCCTATATTATGCATGAAAACACTTTGATGTATAGTACAGCAAGCAACATGCATTCGAGGTCTTACCAATCCAGCAACTAACAGGTTTTTGATGGGGTAAAAAAAAAGGCGGATACAGAAGATAATCAAGTGTATTAGAAATAAAGGCAGTGAATCAGCCATGCATAACCATTTTTCCACTGCACCCCCCATAAAACAAAAAGAGGCAAAAAGCAGAAAAAGCATGGTAATTAAGTGTAACTAAAAGACAGCGATAAGCAGTGATTAATATTCGATTAAAGCCAGAGGAATTTCTTTTTAAAGTAATTAAGCGTTTATTAATCCAATTTGTAACCCCTGAAGTGTTGTGGAATATGCTGAATGCCAAAATGGAACTGGCTCCCAACCAGCAAAGAAAACTTTACTTCTATGCGGTTTGTTAACACCTCATTCAACAGCGATGTTGCAGAAGTTGTTAGATAAAGACATTCGCCTACTGTATACACCAATCTCCACCTAAAGTTCTGACCACGTCTATCAGCTAACCACCAACATTTCACATCAAGGTTTTAGCTTCACAATAGAGCATCTGACTGAGGGCTGAATGAGAGTCTGTAGAACCTTGAAGCAAACAAAGGAGGTTAGACAGAATAAGCGGATAGAGACAGAAGAGAACAACAGACAACGAACAAGGACATGTACTATTACATGTTTCAATACAGTATGATAACAGTTTCTGTGGAGTCCATTATTAGAAAAAATGCAGAGCAATTTGGAAAGTCTTAGACCATATTCATAAATAATTCCAAAGCACTCTTAATGAACTTTAAGTGACTTCAGATACACAGTATAGGTAGTCTGGGCAGTAAGATCTTGAATGTAAAAATCGAACTTATGAGCATAATCACCAGGCGAAGCTCAATTAGGGGACAGCATCCCATCTGTACAAACCAAATGGCGGTAGACCAGCTGTATTTACTCAAATGCAGTTCTGGTGTCAGTTGTCATACATTGCATTTAAGAAATCATAATGAAAATACAAACATTTTGCTATTGTAATGATTATTGTTGCAGGTGTAGTTTGCATGACTGTACAGAATTATAAAAGCATGTTTCTAACAAAATTCAAATTGAAAAACTTACTTACTGAATACTAATAAGACTGATTGAATATGCTCTCAACTGTTCAGTTTGTTTACCTGTAACACTGATAATGTTATACAGTTCCATTATTCATGAACATGGAGAACCAGTAATGTAAAGATATTTGTATTCACGTGTGGATTTAAGTACTGGTGTGAAGCTGTGTCACAAAATTTGTCACAATATCTGGAAAGCAATTAAATGAAACATCATCAGAAGAATGTCAGAAAGACTGCTGTTTATCAGTGTTCAAAGTTCAACATGAACAGACCACAAGTGTCAGTGTCTTGGTTTTGACGCATCAGGGTAAATATGTATTTCATGTTATAAAAAAAACCCAACTCATACTGTTAGCACATTGGTGATTGGTGATCAATAAGGTGATATACTTATAGACTTAAACATTTCATTGCTATCTATCAGAGAAAAATCTAAAAAAGTGGTAGAGAATGATGATGCGTTCCCTGTGATGTTCCAGGTGGCTGATGAATAACTAAGACAGTTGTTTTTAGTCACTTTTGATTGAACCAATTAACCAGGGTACATGTGCTGACAACATACTGTTATTGGGCATATTCCAGAGACTTTATTTGTATAGCACAAAGTTACCAAGTGATGACAGTTGAAACAATACAACTTTAAAACTAAGATCCGTGCTCAATTACATTCATCTTTGTTTACTCATGTTTACCATTGTCAAATACACTGTATGTGTATTTAGTATGGACATTAAGTAATGAAAACAGAAAAGTGCAGAAAGCAGAAATTGAAAGAGTCTAAAGTGTGAAAAACTCCACCAGTTAATAGGGAAGGAGCTACAGATAGCAAGCTCATGGTTTTCTTTCCCTTGGTTGCCCCTTTAATCTCTCTACTTCCCCTGTAATGTGTGTGTGTGAGCGTCCGTGTTTGCAAATGCGGTCATGAGGCCTGACAGGGCACTCCGGGGGGCACAAACCAGTGCCACGTCCATCCGCTGCACTCTCCACAGTGCCAAGCCATGTCCTGACAAGGTCCCGCTACCTCCTTCTGCGTAATTTAACACTACTTTCCCAGGCTCCCCAGACGAGTGAAACCCAGACACACAGCGACACGTTAAACACTGCTCATATGTCTTGTTGAGTCTACTCCTAGATTTTCACTGCCTGACCCTTTATGTCAAGTTACTCGAATGGCTTTTAGTTCAAGATGGCAGCCGATTTCAAGAAATTAACCCATTTCCACCAAGTTGTCCCTGTGACACTGAAGTGCTCTGCTCAAAATATAAATTAAGCCAAAACTGAGTTTAACCTAGTTTCTTAATCTGATCTTTGTGGGAATTATTTTGTGTTAAACTTTCCATTTCTTCACCTCATTGATTCTCCAGTCACACGCTATCTCAGCTTCCTTTCTCTCCCTACCTTTGACAGTTTCCTGTAAAACAACCCTGATCCTCAGCCTAAGCTCTCTTTCTCTGCTATCCGCTGAGCTTCCCTGCCTGGCCTCCATCTCCAAGCTCCCTCTCCCCACGGCTCTCTCATCTCACTGCCCTGCTTGACAGCTTCATCTGATCCACAGGACTTTCAGCTAGAATATCTGGCATTCTGCCCTACCCACAGGACTCTAAATCCCACGGTTCATCTTCTTAGGGCTACCTTCCTCTACCGTCTTCTTCCCACCAGCTCTCAATGTGTGGCAAAAGTTGTCGTTTCACTCCTGACTAGATCGCAGGTAAGGCTCTCAAGGGTTAGCTCGCCTGTTCTCGCAATCCTGTAATACTTGGACACATAAGAGGAGGTAGATATTGCATCCTTCATATGCAGGAAATGGCGTGTCCCTATGTAAAGTGACAGAGGCTTTTCCTAGTGGCTTCTTGATGAGACACACTGACTCATGCACATCTATTCATGAAAAAACGGTGGTTTTCTGAGGGACAACAGCCAGCTGTACTTTGTCACCAAGAAGAGAAAAATGAATATGACTCTTGTGGCACTGGATATATTAATCATGTTTAACAATCTAAACTTGATGATACCCAAGCTGGTGTTTTTTATTAATCTGACTACAAAAACTGCTATTGAAAGACTTTACACTATATATTCAGCACAGCACAATTTCAATACATGAGAAATGAAAGTTGATAATTTGGTATTTTATACATAAAACTATTAATCAAAACATTAATTTACACATAATACACAATTTAAGAATGAGATAGAGCTTGGAGATGGACTGGAGTCCTAACTATTTTTGTCTTTTGGTGTGATCCAAGGGCTTTTTGTTACTGCTTAGCCATGTGCCTCTTTCTCTTCCTCTACCATTTATTTCTTCCTCTATGCTGCACTTGAGGATGGCTGGCAGTGAAACCCCACTGACCTCATCACATAGCATTGTGCACTTCACAGATAGAAGAAGTAGTCAAGGCAGAGTAGCCAACGTGATCCTGGGAGTGAATGTGATACAAATTACTGTAATGCTTTTCTGGAGAGTTAATAAGTGTCAAGATTGTGTCGTACTACAATGGATGTGGGTGTTTTGATGTGAATCACACACTGTCATCTAAAATGTCTTGAGAAGGGACTCACTCTCGTCATGGCAGCTTTGTGATTTATAATACTGGGATACACAGTAAGTAAAATTGGCTGGACTTGGTTCCATGTCACTATTGCACATGTAGACCTGAATCCTACTATGTAGACACAGTTTTACATCACAAAAACGAGGACTTGAGACATGACTTGGACTTGAAAGCAGTGAGACTTGCCTTAAGAACCTAAGACTTCAAAGCTAAAAAAAAGTCTCAAGTTTTGACCTCTTAAATTCAGGATTTTTTTTTTTCAGTGATGACTTACAACAAACCTATGCCATGACTTATGAGTTCAAGAGTTTAAAGCAAAGTGTAAAATTGTATGAGTGAAATCCAACAAGTTTATGGGCACACTCAAGAGTGGAGGAAGCTTTGGGACAAACGCTAGTATTTTTCTGGAGGTGAACAGACAACACAGACACACTACTCTATAGGCTTGGGCTGGCAAACTCCTCCCCCTTCTGGTCAGACAGACATACCCCCCTCTCATCCAAACACATGGACACACACTCTCCATCTCTCTCACATACACACACACAGCCCCTGCAACCCCCCCTTTTGTATAGCCAGACAGAGAGGGTCCCCACTGCCCCTAAGCCCCTGTTAAAACCACTCCTCACCTCCCATGTCACTAGGCCATGTCTGTCATTTTGAATCCGCCCATCCTTTCCCGCTCTCGCACAGAGGGCCAAGAGGTTAATAGGGACCGAAACAATGGTCCAGCGCAGACACAACAAACAATGGCCCGTGGGAGCAGTTTGCCTATGGGCTGCATCATCTCCAACCATGCCCTGCATGTTCTGTTTCTGCTTATTTTTGCCCTCTTTATCCTCATCTCTCTTTCTTTCTCTTTCTTTTCCTCCCTCGTTCTGAGTCCCTGTCAATACCCTTGTCTCCTGGACAGTCATTTATACCTATTTGCAAGGTTAATTGCCATTTCATTGGCTGCTATTTATATTATAAAAAGCCTTGTTAGGAGACTAATGAAGTGACTGTGAAGATGCTGCAGAAAGGTAATTACCACATACGGTTAACAGTCGGGTGGTGTAAAGGGAAGAGGATGTCGCATTGTCATTTCAGTGGCAGAGTTGAGCATAATTGTTTCTCTCTGCTGGTGTTGGGAGGGTGATAGGGAAGGGAAAAAGCTGTTAAATATCCAGTTAGACAGGTGTGTGAAGCAATGAGGAGGGAGGAACAAGGTCCTCGAGGGGCAGTGTTATGGTATATGTGATGTGTATGTGTCTTCCAGAGAGACAGAGAGAGACTGAGAGTATGTTGTCCCTGTCTAAACATTTTACCTCATTTATTTCTAAAATGACATTTCATTCATGGTGTATCATAAAATGTTAATACCTAACAGAGAAACAGTTAGGTATGACAAACAATTATTTTATGACATGAGTAATCGAACAGTCAGTTACACTAAGTGATAATTGGTGGATCAAGGTTATTTTACATCATCCTGTAAGAACAATGTCACTGCTTTGGGCTGTGGTTTACTGGCAAACTGAGTTAACTGAGTGATGTTCATAATGTAAATCTCATTATCTCATTATCACTATCATTATCTTCTCTTCGCGTGGGAGTGCACGACCATGTGTGTGTGAGTCTGTGTGTGTTTTGTCAGAGTCTACTTTTGGGGATACCTTTCAGGGACCAGGGACAGGTGATTTCTGGATCGGTAGTAGTCGTAGTAGTAGCATTAGTAGTAGTAGTGTGTGTGTGTGTGTGTGTGTGTGTGTGTGTGTGTGTGTATGTGTGTGTGTGCGTAAGAGGTCAGTAGAGAGTACATACAGAGAATTTGGATCAGTATATATATTAATAGATAATTGATACATCTGAACATCCAATACAAATACAATATGTCACTGATTAATAAAATTTACTTCAGTACACTAGAATTAATATTATATAAATGTTTTTAAATGGAGAATCATTTTACATTTTTGATGTTTGAGAATTGATACATCCCTCTAACATATCTTAAATTCTGTCTGTTAATCACATTAAAATATTGGTCTATCTTTAATGTCTACAGACAGTAAAATAGTAAAAAATTAGTTTTTTTTTTACTTTTAAACAGATGTGTAGCCTTTCTATGATGACATTGCTTTTATATTTATGTGGACTAGACAGAGCCTAGACCTAGACAGTGTGAGAACAGCAAAAGACAGAGAGGGGGGAGAGGTGAGAGAGAGAAGATGGGGAAGAATACAATGAAGTGGCTTAGCAGGCTGAGGCTTCCCAAATCCTTCCATGTGCCCATACGGCAAGCTAAGGCAGAAAAAGAGTCAACTCTTCTGTTTGCTCAGCAACCTAACCTGACAGGGAGGCAACCGCAAGAGAAAAGGGGCAAATATGTTGGGCGGATAGGATGGGATGGCAGGCTGGTGTAGGGATACAGATGGGGGTCGATGGAGGTCACATTGTTGATTTCATTCTCTATTTTCTGTCTGCTTTGCCATTCACCGTTCCCTACACACACACACACACACACACACACACACACACACACACACACACACACACACACACACAAACTTGTTTTGCAAGGCTAACACACACATCTACAGAGACACACACATGTACCAATCCTCTGGAACCCCCAGAGAGAAGTGATCAGGGGGTGTCCCCCCCCAAACACACCCTCCCATCTACCCCCACCCCACCCCCCTCGCTTATTCTGCTCTGCCATCGCGTTTTGTCAGAGTCAGCAACAAAACGGACGGTCAAGAAAAAAGATAGGGAGAAAAAAAGGGAAAAAAAGAGTATCGATTAGCCTTCAGAGCTCCACGTGGGCCACTTTCATCGATTAGGAACGAGAGAGCAGCAAAGCACCAGCCATGTTTCTTCTCTCTCTCTCTCTCCCACTCCCTCACTCTCCCTCTATCTCTCCAGGGTCCTTTGTCCATGAAGAGAGCGATATAATGGCCCTTTGAGAGGAAGTGAAGGAGGGAGGCAGGAGACGGAGAAGAGAGGCAAGGGACAAAGTGGAGGAGGAGGGAGATGGAGGAAGATGAGGAAGAGGGGGGTGAAGGCTGTGGTGTCTAGAGCGGGATAGGAGAGTTCAGGCCTTGCGGCATGGGGGGAAGTGTGCGGAGGGATGGGGAAAGGGGGAAGGGAGGGAGAGGGAGAGGTAAAGAAAGACACCAAGGCGAGAAGAGAAAGTCTCAATGACAAAAGGTCGGGGCAGCTGGGCTTAGGGCGACGGGGACCAAAGGGAGCAGCGGGATAATCTGCTAAAGCCCAGAAAGGAGAGATTCAGCATGCGCGCCACCCTCGTAGGGCCTAAGAGCAAATTTGCACATAAATAAGGAGCCAACTTTGCTTTGAACAGGAGGTCGAGGGAGAAAGCATCAGAAAGAGAGAGAGAGTCACAGATACAG
Organism: Scomber japonicus; assembly: GCF_027409825.1. Lineage (NCBI taxonomy): Eukaryota > Metazoa > Chordata > Actinopteri > Scombriformes > Scombridae > Scomber > Scomber japonicus. The sequence goes on along the minus strand of NC_070587.1, from coordinate 5,461,186 downwards.
AGCGAAGTGCTGGAGACTCAGCTGCCTGCTGGCTGGTCGCAACTGGACCAAGACAAAGTTCAGCATTTCAAGCTCCGCAAGGGAGGGCTTTTCTCATGTTTGAAAAAGTAAGCAAAGATATTTATCACTTACTCCCCCCTCCACCTAAGTTATTTCTCTTCTCCTTAGCCTCCCTGGGCCCTGAGCTTTCTTAGTTTGGCCCTCAAAGACTCCTCTGTCTTCTGTGTCGACATCCCTGGACTCGGGGGACAAGTGTGTGTTTTCTGAGGGCTGCAGGCTTTGTTGTGACTGCAGTGCACCTCTGAGATGCCGGGCCATTAACGGTCATATACAAGCACAGTGCCAAAACACAGATATGAAAACATGAAACAGACATGAAAAATAGACTGGCTGTGTGCAGCGAGATGAAATGCACTGCTATATACACTAATTCACATGACATACAGAATATGTATACCGACTAATCAAGGCAGTCAAACACATAAATAATATAATGTGCAAAATATTAGTTTCAGTTGATTTTTTATTGAGTAGCTCAGAGTCAATATCCCGGTTGTTGACTCAATACTTGAAAATCCCTTTTAACTTAACCACTACCTGAAAAAAATATATGCACCAGTGAAACACACGCACTCCCAAATGTATATTTATGAACGTTCCCTCAGACACTTTCAAACATGTGCACAAATTTATACAATAGTAATCACTCTATGTAGATGCTTTACAGCCTTAATTGGATTTAAATCTTCTCCTGGAACACCTGTGTAATAGCCAATTGTGTACCACCTGCTAACAGGTCAAGTATAAATAACAGCCTCTTTTATATTGAGGCACTTACTGTATCATTAATAATCCTAAAGAACATTTTACACAGCTTCTAGAAATGTGTTAACATCAAACATTTTCTTCACAAATTATGGTTTTCTTTTCAATCAGGTATGCTGTGCTTGAAAAGGTGGTTCTAGGGGATGAGTTCTTGGAGAGAAGAGTGATTCAGGAATGAGTTGAGCCAGTGCAGGTACTTATTGATCAGCCTTGGAAGTTATGAACTAGCTGTCATTTCCCTTTCATGAGCAGCTCAATAGGTATTGACTGCAGATGAAAAGCGTGTGCAAGTATGGCCGGCCTTAAGGACAGGACAAAAAGAGGAGACGACGAGGAGAACTCAATGAGGCCAGCATATGGGCCCTTGACATGTGCTACATTATTTTATGTAAGGCCAAGCCTGACACGGACACACAGGCAAACATCCAGACCCCTTTAAGCACACAACATATCCAGTAGCACATACATCTGTCTAAGTGGCCTTGTGCGGTTTGAGACGTGATGAGATCACAGTAAGAACACATAGTCATGTGGAGAGGGAACAGGAGGAGAGATAAAGATGGGGATTGGAAATGGAAGGCGAGAAGGGGGGAGCTTGGCGGACAGAGGTGTACAGATGAGCGGAACTGTGGGAGAGCGGAGGATTTGTGGACGTGGCGCGTGGACACGTCACTGCGCGCAAGACCTCCAGTCGTTGTGTTTGCAGCCAGTGGACATTGACAGGCATGTGTCGCCCACTGAGCACCATCCAGATCACAGACACCCTACAAGGCATAGATGAAGGGAGGGCTTTGGGCCTCCCTAATCCCAGCTCATCCGTGTTCCATGTTCCGCGGCTCCCAACCATGCTTAGCAGAATTTCACGCCAGAGTCTTTCCGCAAACCTAAATCCAGCGCGCTACACTAAAGGGATAAGGCCAGGGTGGCAATAGGATGAGCAACCTTTTGTCGCTTACAGACAGACACCTCTTGGTCTCTTTTGACTCGATCCTGTCTTTGCTATCCTCTTTCATATCTCTTTTTCACTTCTAGCCCTTGATCACAGTTCAGTCTGTTTTTTTTTTGTTTTTTTTATACAAACTTGTGTATTTTCATTCTTAGTTTTTATCCAGCTCACTCCTATCCTTATTCTTTCTCTAATGCGAGCGGCCTAATTCGTTGAAGAAAGAAACCATCTCGTCGGCCTTGCTTGAGTGAAGCAAGCAGAACGATGTTTGTGCAGCGATGAGGCACAGACACAGGGTGGGGGTAAAGAATGGAATTAAAGAAAATCAAAAAGGGAAGAAGAACTAAAGGAATGAAGGTAGATAGCAACCTCCCCCAGCAATCTACTTTACTGAACAGGAGCGCCCACAGAAAAGGAAGCATGGTTTGAATTGCTGCCATCCGATGCCAGCTGATGCCATCCCTCTCCCAGAGACACAGGCACATTGCTGCGGGCGCAAAGGGAGCAAATTCACACCAGAACTAAGTCTTCCTGAAGAATGGTGAAGCAGGAAAACAACAACTAAGCATGTTAGTTTCACCTCCACAAATATGCATGTGTGTTGGCAGAGGAATGAAAGATGAGTGGCCCTTTGCAAAACCTAGACAATTACAACAGAGCAGCACTCTTATGTGCTGCACAAATAACGCCTCCCCAGGAATCACCAGTGATGGGAAGCAAATGTGAAAGCTGCCATTGGATTTTTTGTGATGAGCAGAAGAATGCCGGTATTTACTGCATGTTATCTCAAAACCCAAACACATTAGGGGCTATTCAGCACACAGAGAGTTGAATCCTTCAACTCATTCATTCTGGGCATTTTCATCATTCTGTTTGTCTTTAGGGCAAATTATCCTCTTTAGATTGGTTTTGATTCTAGACAGTCTGAGAATCAGCATGATGAAATACATCACTATAGTTGAAATCCTATAAGCAATGCACCATTAGTTTGAAACCCCCAGTATAGTATGCTCAGTAAAAGTTATACTTGGCAGCACTTTGCAGACCCCAAATCAGGGTGATCCTACACCAACACACTTCTTTGTGAGCTTGCAGTTACCTGCTTGTAGCCTACTACTCACACATCCTCATTACAAGATATACAGGCCTTTCCTAGCAATACAATGTGATCGCTAGCCTGTCTCCATCTCTGTGCTTGGGCATACAGCTGACTGCTGAGCAGTTTACTTCAGCTTTGATAGCAACAGCATCAACAGCAGGACCTAATGGGGTGCATGACCGAGAGATCTGAGCACAGGCCTTCCATATGCATCTCCCCACTGCATCACAAATCTCATGCAGCATTACCATGGGTCTGAGAGAGAGGGGTAAGCTACGCTACGCTAGCGATGTTCAGTCACGTAGCATCACAGTAAATGGGATTTTTCAAATTTGTGTGTGCATGTGCATTCTTGTGTGTGTGTGTGTGTTTGTGTGCAAAATGTGAGCACAGCCTCTTTGGGGTTGTAATTTGCAAGGACTGTGTGGAGGCTTCGCTAGTGTGTGTTTGAATTTCTTGTGTGTGAATGTGGGACTGAACGCGTGTGTGTAGAATATCATTATGCGTATGCGTGTTTGTAACCGCCTCTGTGCAAGTACATGGTGAGATGTTGTTTACTGCCTCTTCGGCGGCTAGACTGCATGACGGCAGCCAACACCGGGGGGGTAAAATAGCGAATGGGTGAGGGGAGACAGTGCCAGGGTTATATAGCGGCTAACTGGGGAGCTGTTTAGTTTTATGTTAATTGAAGGGGCTTACACAGAACTCTATTGACAGTTAACATGCCCTTCAAGGTGTTCTTTGTGGTTCAGCACTTCTGTCAAGACAGAGGCAGTCATTTTGCTTCACCTTTATTTATATGCTTGACTACTCAGAACATTATGGAACACTGTGGGGCCCAGTAATAGATGTAGGAGGGGGGCAGGTCTGTGTATGGGAGGTCAGATACCTCACAGACGACCCAACCAGGTGTCTAGGTGCTCTGTGAGTCATCCAATGGGGGAGGCTGTCCAAGATGGGGTAACTAAGGGTAAGGGAAGAATTGAAAATAATAAATTAATAACTATCAGAGTTTTTTCTAGATATTATACAAACCTGACAAGGTGAGGCGACGAGTAAGAGAGGTTAGGGTAGATTTTTCTGTGTAAGGTCGTATGTCTTAAAAAGGTAATATTTGAAATAGAACCTTCTTTGACCTCTGCAACAATCATTATACGTGTTGGCCTACATACAAATAATACCAACTGAACTTCGCATATCCCCGTCTGTACATTTCAAGCAGAGAAGCATATTTCATTTGAATTCATGAACACACTTGAAGACTGTTTTGATAAGTGGAGTGTGAGTGTCACTGCCATTTCATGTCTAATTGGTTGGGTATACATCTCTAGACAGGACCAGACAGGGTTTCCCACTCGAAGATCAGAGGGCTCAAATACCAGCCCAGTCTTCCATCACGCCACCAAGGTCACCTGTCACTTAGCATCCCTCGACCACTGTGCATGTTTGATTTGGTTGACACATTAACAGACAACTGTGACATTTAGTTGTGGATGCTAAGAAGACTATGCCCTTTAAACTCCATTTTCACACTCAGCAACCCTGTGATTCTGCCAGAGCAGCAACAGGGCATGTTTTAAAAGTGTAATCGCCAATTAGTAAGTGATTAAAAATGCATTGGAATCAATTAGTATTTAACATAAGGTGAAGTTAAACCACATACTGCAGTAGCCTCTGCTGCTGTACCACTGCCCTACACCCTATTAATCAAACACATGTAAAACTCATTATGCAACCATCAAATTAGCATCAGCACTTTTGCACTAAATGGAAATAACAAGGCTCTGATACTCCAAACATTGTCATTTTCGGTCAATAAGACAAGAAAGAACTCCCAGTAAAAGGACAGTGATGAAGTACAACAAGATAGAATGAAGTCACTATGCTAATATTAGCTTGGTTGAGAAATGTCAAGCTAGTGAGGTGCACTACATGGCTACAGCTAATCATTTAGGTTAATTGAGGTTTCCAGAAAGGTATGTCTTGTAGATTCGCCAGCTCTGCTTCTTGTGACTGCTCCCCCACACAGTCTCACACATGCCAGTAGGGAGAGGGAGGGACCCACTCGAATTATGCAACCCATTATTATCTTGGTATGACCTACCGCTAATTAGAAGAGATGCCAGTTGATGCTACAAGCTAAGGTGGGCACGGTTAAACATTTTTTTACAACCCACCTTTAAAAAAAAAAGAAAAAAGAAAGAGGGAGATGATTGGTGAACTTATCAGTGGGGCAGCAAAGTCCTTCTAATCACTGGGCCTCTACTGAGTCTATTGAGTCTACTTTCTTACCATCTTGTCTACCTTTGTGCCCTGGTCAGCTCGGCAAATCAATAACACAAAGTTCAAAATGTGTGTGCGTACGACCCTGGGGTGGCCCTGTGGTGACCAGAAGCCAAGCATACACTCCACTCCACTATGGCACTGGAACCTGAGCACATGCATAAACCTGCTCGTCGTGCAATAAAGATGATTTAGCACTGTAACTCTACCTGCCCGCCACAAGTCTTAGGTTTGTGTGCCTTTTGATTAATCATGGGCCAAGAGGGATTTATTGTATGGGGGATATTTGCCTCAGCGATTTAATAATGGTGGAGGAGGAACACAATTAATCAGAGGGGGTCCACACATGCCCCCCTTCTAAAAAATGTGTAAAATTAATGACTATGAATATGTATATTTGTTTGTGAAATGTGTGGTGTACAGTGTGTGCATACTTGTATTTTAGCTGCATTAGTGCATACAGAATTCAATAGTAATGCTGCGCTCTGTGAATAACATTGCGTGCTATGAATAGAGTGTCTATATCTATATCATGGGTGGCCGGTATTGCACAAGCATGAGTTGGTGGAACTGCTTATTATTGAGTTTTGATTCAACATCTATGGGTGCATCAAATATCTCAGCTCTCTCAGCCTGTTCACATATACACACACTAACAATCAGACAGAAGACACACACACACACACACACACACACACACACACACACACACACACACACACACACACACACACACACACACACACACACACACAACAACACCACATACCTTACTTTTCCCTTCCCCTGTGCAGCGAATACACTCTTCAACTCTTGCAGGTATGGGAACCTCCCTCCCACTCTCATAATCATGTAGGAGCAGCCTGGCACTATAGAAAAATAATGATGTGCCGTCCTGTTGGCTCATTTATCAGCATGTTTTACAACAGGCGCCGGGTGGAAGTAATTAAACTCTGCCATCATTACAATGAGCCAGGCCCCCCTCTTAATAGACACCCAATGAGACACTAGAGGCCTGCCTGGTAATTGTAGCTCCAACTATCTCTATCTCTCTTTCTGTGTGTGTGTGTGTGTGTCTGTGTGTGTGTGTGTGTGTGTGTGTGTGTGTGATTGTACAATCCCCTTGTTTCATGTGTAGTTTTAATTAGTGAAGAAACAGAGCTGATAAGCAATTGAGAAAAGGGAACGCGCGACTGAATTACAGAAAGAAGGTTAGGGTCTTCACTCCTCTGAGTGTCTCTTTGACCCCTTCATTTAATACTGGACAAGTAAAATTAATCCATTCAGTAGAAAATGTGGATTACAAGTTGACTCTAAAAATCAGAGCAGTGAACCAACATTACCTCATACAGAATACAATATCTGATCATGCACCACCATCTAAACCTTACAGAGTGTTTAGACAGCAGGCAATTGAGCAAAAAAAGTGTTCATGTTTTTGAGCATGGATGTTAACCTACCCCAATGCAACCTACTCAGAAAATCTGAGGGAGGCCACTGAGGAGGAAAAGAAGATAGAGGTTATGAGCCCATTCATTCGATAAACAGATAAATACCTTCCATGGATAACCTGGCACTTAGAAGATTTCCGTAATAATCTAATAAAAGCTCAAATTGATCTTCTCTGGGGACCATGCAATCCTGGAGCGATATAGAATGCATATATAGTCAGTACAATGTGGAGTCTCCTCTGTATGTGCCTTTACATCAGTGTTCTAGGATATCATTAAAAAACTGCAGGGTCTCCAAGGCTCAGCATGGTTTAAAAAAACCTCCTTGCTTGCATAATAAAGAAACGCTACAAATAAAATGAATGAAATTTGTCTGTTCCGGAGACAAAATCGAATGACTCAGGCAAGCTGGCGTGGTCAGACTGGGATATTTTAAGCTCATCTGTCATACTGAAACAATTATTGGTGCTTTTCTCAAGGATACATCTGCTATTAAGATGCCTGATTGGAGATTTACATTAGATCGCTTGCCAGCTCACTATGCACAGTAGTTCCTTTACCATACCTGTACCATTTAGTATCACTTACAGCTCTAATGGCACAATTACCCTTCACCACCAGCACTAATAGTGCTCTAAGAGAACCTTTTGACGTAGGGCTGATGTTATGACCCTCGTACCCCCTTCAAACCCCCATCTAGCTCCCACTCCAATGTCTGAATTCAGAACCCTCCAAAGCCCTTGCTCTCTAGATATTGATTAGGCCCACAACCCCAACTGCTACCCCCACTCTCTAATGCCAATCCTCCCGCTACTTATCTGGCTCCTTTCTTTACCATGCTCTCTCCACCTACCCTAATCCCATGATAATCAAATAGGCCCAGACCGGCTCTTCAGTGCAGTACCAATTAGTCGGTGAACGGGTCTGGGGCTTGTGATAGTGGTACCAGCAGAGGTGGCAGCAAACATAGTAGTATCCAGGGAGGCTGTAAACATCCATTAGCGGTTAACCGTCCCTACTCATTTTTCCTCCCCAAAGCTCTCTCATTAGTGCAGTGAGCCCTGACAGGTAAACAGCACTAATGGGAATGGCCTATCAATAAACGCCTCGTGTGTTAACAGGAAGTGGTAGAAGGAGGATTGAAGATATGGACCAACAGTGATAGAGATGGGGAAAAGGCAAATTCTCTGATATAAATAGCTATAAACATGGGGAGGTGGTAGGTTACGAGTGATACTGTGTTGTGTATTTGATTGTGTACCTGGGCGCTTCACTTAGAGGTAGGGAGAATGTACTATTGCAGAAACAACTAGGCAAGAGAAGTAGAAGCAATTTTGGCCAAGAAAAGATCTAAGACATCATCTAATAAAATATGATCTGAAGTCTTTTGAAAGTCACTTTGATGTGACTCTGGTAATGTTGGCATATGGTAGCGAGGGTACTTCAAGGCATGACCTCAGGTGTTTCCAAGACTATGTTTATATTTTGGTATTGTGAGCTGCTGAACGTGTAACATCCCTGTGTGTTAATGGTTACACTTTGTGTATCGCCGCTCACATGAAAGAGTGAGGGAAAACTGGAAGGTAGGAACAGGGAGGGACTTAAGAAAAAGAAAGAGAAAAAGAGAGTGAGGGTAGGAAGAAGGGCTGAGAGGGCTACGGGGAGATGAGAGAGAGATGTTATTTATGTTTGGAGCAGGTTCACTCCAAGTTCACCTTACCATGAGACGTCCCCGGGCGGTGACAACTATACTGCTGCTGCTGATGTTTGTGTGTGTGTGTGTGTGTGTGTGTGTGTGTGTGTGTGTGTGTGTGTGTGTGTGTGTGTGTGTGTGTGAGCAAGCATGTGGGTGTGTGTGCGCGATCTCATGTAACTGCAGAGTACACCCATGCTTGTGTATTTCTTTATCTTTACATAAACTTGTATATGGGAGTGTGTGCATATGTGTGTCTGAACTGAGGGGTCAACCAGTAAGCAGTAACCTCTTAGGGAGGACAAAGCATGTGGGGTGGATGCACTACATGCTGCACTGTGTGTGCTCTGTGTGTGTCGGGGGCCCATTACTTAGGCTGTGGAGCACTAAATCAGCAGTGCTACTGCAGTGGATAAAGCCAATGATACACGGATTACAGCCACACTCAGTCTCTGCTACCCGCATTTATCCACAGCCCCACAGATAAAGAGACGGCACATGCATGTGTACGTACGTGGGTGTGTGTGTATGTGTGAGACCACATATGGGCCTGTGCCTGCATTAACATGCTTTGTGTGTATGTGTGTGTGTGTGTGTGTGTGTGTGTGTGTGTGTGTGTGTGTGAGTGTGTGTGTGCGCACGCAGTGTGTTTACAATAATAACTGACAGAAAGAGAGATGGACTGATAGATAAGACATAGAGAGAGCAATTTAGAGGGAGAGGTAACTGTCATCATCAAGCAGGACCCTGTTTGAGCAGTTGTCTGTAGCCTGGGGTTGTATGGACTTTAATCCACCGCCAGCCCGCTCCAATAAACAGCACCTTATCCATGTGAGCCCACATTTACCACTTCAACTCCCACCACACAAACCCACTGGCACAACACAAATTTTTGTATAAAAAAATGTTTTTACAGCTTACCCGTGGATGGAAGCAGAAGCATTTTCTGATAAAAGTACAAAGCAAAGTGAAGTGAAAGCAAAAGCTGAATAGAGATTAAAAGAAACTGTAGGTGACATTTGGTGCCAAATGACTACACAACATTTAGCATTTTTAATTTTTTTAGCTAAATATTTATATACATTGTCTGCATCCAAGATGCAAGTATAATCCTGTCTCAGACATCCCTCTTAGCTCCAGACTTCTCCTCCAACACCAACCTCATCCCCAGTCCAGTGGTAGACCTCCACTGGTCTAATTACATAGGCTGACCTCCCACAGGTCGCCTGAGTAAAGGCCCCCTAAAGATCAATATTCATTCTTTTAGATCTGTCATCCGCTTTTGACACTATCGACCACGTTCTGTGTGTCTGCTCTCCCCCTCTCTGTTCTTTACCCCTCCCCAACCCCCATATCAGCGCTTGAATTGGACATATACTTGCTGATATGGAGAGAACTGGTAACGTTAAATTTTGCCAACTTGCATACTATTACTTCTAACTCTGTACTGACAGTGACCAATGATGCAAGGATGCAAGGTTCTCATATTGTAGTTATTTCATTAGCACATTTCTAATTTTCCTGCTAAAAAGTTACAGCTAAAGGTGAAGGGATTTATTTTTTCTGAGATGCAATATGTCACTGGGTTCTTCCAACTAGCTGTTGGAGAAAAGCATGGCTTCTTACTCTTACCTGTAGAAGAAAGTGGCCAATCATCACACCAATATGAAGACATCCTAATGGGAATGTGGGCTGGTCCATGTGGGTCTGGGAAAAGACAAAAAATATAATAGACCATTTTTATAATTTACCATATGCAATACATCTCAAGTAGAAAAAACAAGTACCATTCAGGTGCCAATTTAGAGTAGAGCCACCCTTTTTCATATCAGCTCTGTCTTTACACCATATGTAGTACATCCTTTCAACACATGTAAGCATGTTAAAAAAATACACAAAGGTATGCCGACAATCAAGCGTACTACATTTTGCTTTCTCTAAAACTCTTTTAATTCCACTAGAAAACTTGAAAGTTCACTTGATTAATATGCTGCATGTATTTTGTATTATTTATTGTCAAATGGGACTATGGGGAGGTTGGGAGTCATAGGGGTAAGGGGTAACAGCCCAGCACCCTGAGCTAAATTCAGACACTCATCTTTCCACCTGTAGTGCATCATTGACTTTGGCTGGGCCCACTGGCCTCATATTCTCCTCAGCAGTGTTATTGTAGATAAGCACCACGTGGCTAATGAACAGAGAGAAGGCTTGTTGAAGGTCAGCCTCTTCATTTAGGGGCCCTCCAATGGGCTGGCCCACTCTGCATGGCTAAACGCATCATCATAATAATGCCAAGGACCCACCATTTTAAAACTCTTGCATCTTTTTTTTCCACCCTCCAATATTGCCTGGCATCCTTTACTTTATGTATCTAATATTTCCCTTCATCTGAATTATGTTGATTTTCCTGTTTCTTTTTGAAAGGCTTTTAAAGGTCTTGGCAATTATCCCTTTCTGGATGTGCTTAGAGAAGGATGCTGTCCATCCTGTGTGTGCTGATGATAGGAAAACATGATTTAACACAATCAGAGATGCAAAGCGAGGCTGAATAGGGGTGCTGATGTGACCAAGTGCCAAGGCCGGCCAAGGTCATGTTCATATGCATGATTAAGGGAGATGAATTCTACCCTGACCTCTGGTTTATGCCGGAGGGAAGTAGGAGAGTGTAAGTATGTGTGTCTCACTTCTTAGTGTACAAGTGCTGTGTGTCATTTTTTATTCATAATTTAGAAGATTTTCTTTTATATTTTTTTACTCAATTAGATATTTTAGAATGTAATTTATCTATTTCTTCCATTCTAAACTGCTCTACACAAAACTATCTCCTTCCTTTATTCTTGGTGATATTGTGAAGTCAATAGGGTCTTTCTGTTCCACCTCCCCAACTTCCCCCTCCTGGATAAAAGGGAGGTGTATGTGGTCTCCCTGCTCTCTACTGTCCCCTCCTGGAGGGACCAAGTAGCTGGTTTCCAAACACTGACACCTGCCCATCACACGTACAACTTATTCATTAGGATCCCGCTCTCACTTCAGAATTTAGAGAATACAAAATTGAATCGTTTATTCGGCTTTTTCTCAGATATCTGATTTAAATGAAATATGCCCTCCTGAAAAAAAGGGTCTCACTGAAGGAAAATTCACGACAAGAAACAATAGTTTATGTCTGCATTAATAGGAAGTGGCAATGAAACCCAGTGTGCTAAACTTCTATTGTTTTTTATTACCAAACGCAGAGGTGGACTGTATATTTGTTCACACTGTGTGCTATTTTAATCTATCTGCTTTATTGGCCTTCAAATAATGAAATGTGAGTACCATCCTGCACATCTTTGCTGAAAGCATTCATTTAAGGGATACATTTGTGTCTGTAATAAGGAGAGGGTGACAGTGTCCCCCCCTTTATGCACAGTATTGTGTGTAGTACAGCATAGTTAAGTATATTGCACTATAAGGTATACATCAGGTGAGGGTTATTACTGTAAAAACTAAACACTGAACAATAGTGTTGTACTGTAATTTTTGCCCTGATCCCCATTTCTTCTCAGTACCTGTTTCATGTTTCTGTAAGTGTCCGGTCCAGCTCTACAGCCAGCCCCAGTATGCCAGCTGGCTGGGGGAACAGCCAGAAGCCTTATTTACCCCCCCAACAGAGTCTCCCCTATGAATACTAATGGAGCAATGCTACCGGGGCCGCAGTGAAGGAGAAGATGGGAGCAAGGAAAAGGAAAGATGGAAAGAGAGAGAGAAAGAGAGACAGAGGAGTGCTGCTGGAAATGTTAGGGGAGAGAGACTCCTCTTGAGATTTCACCTTCTTACACACAAACATACAGCACCCCGAATCGCCCTCTTTGCCCTACCTTCACAGTTAACGAGATGCAGGGATCATTTCGTGTGAGAAAAAGGACTCCTTTAGGTTTGCCTCCTGAATTATAATGCTCATTTGATCATCATTGTTTTCTGAAAGAGCCAGGACGGAGGGAAAAAAAATGAAATTATTTTAGGCAAATTTTCTTTCCTTTCCTCTGCTACCTTACTTTCCTTCTTCCCAGCTCCCAGACACTTCTAATGTTCTGCCAATGCCCCAACGGACCGGCATATGATGGCTGGAGAAGGTGGAGGGAGGAAGGAAAGGAGGAGGTGGTGTGGGGGGGTACAGGGGAAGGAGAACAGGAATGAGAGGCCTCCACAGCAAAGGGCCAGGTGTCAATCACCTCCTCAGGTGGGTTTCTGAGACATTATACCAGGCATGTACTGCGCAGCACCAATATCTAGGGGAATTAAAAATACACTGGCAGACAGCAGAAGACAGGGGACAGGAAACGGTGAAAGAGGGGAATGGGAAAAAAAGTAGGAGAGCAAATGGGACAAAGGGGATGTACAGGGAGATGGGCCTGGATGATGCAAAGGTTGGAAAAAGAATTCAAAGAGCGCAAAGTAGATTCACTGAAAGTCATTACCTGCCACAAATTACCTGGACAACAAGCTTAAAATAAATAAATAAATCAGTTTGCATCAACAACAGAGTAGAGCGGGAGAGACTGGGGAGATGCAGACGAAGAGCTGGGGGGAGAGGCAAGAGGAAGAGAGGGTGGAGGAGGAGGACGGGAAGGAGGCGGAGGGGGGCAGTGGCTGGAGAGGGATGAAAAATCGATGGACAAACAAGTGAGAAGGCGCTTGCAAAAAGGAAGCCAAAGGGGGGAAAAATTAAGCATTTAAAGAAATTCTGTTTTGGTGGTGTGGAGGAGGATGAGAAAAGGAGAGAGGGGGGAGGAGGTGGGAAGCCGGGAGCACAAAAGCGCCTGAGGGTGGGGGGTTGGTGGTGGTGGTGGGGGTGAGTGTGGCAGAGACGGACGGACCACAATGCCCTGCAGCTCGATAGGGTTGAGTGACCACATCAGGTCTAGAGGCAAGCGGCGAGACATGGGCAAAACTTGATGGCTTTAAGTCAGGAGGATTAGATTTAGGGTCTCTCTCCCTCTCTCTTCAACCCCCCTTTTCCCTCCACCTTTAACCCCCACCCCACCACTCTCTTCATGTCTGTTTGGTGGACTGCTCCAGTGCAGGTCGTCCAATCAGTAAAGAGAAGGACCAAAGTATTACTAATAGTCTGGTTTTAATGTTTCAAGTGGTAAACTGGAGAGCTGGCCCGTATGCTCGGCACCAAGGTAAACAGGTCAATAGTATTGATCCTGATTCTGACTCTCTCTCCCTCTCTCCCTCTCTCTCTCTCTCTCTCTCTCTCTCTCTCTCTCTCTCTTTCATACACACACACATACAGCTTCTCAGCTCAGAAACATGGAATGCATTAGAAGCTTTCTGCATTGCACCGAAGTTGAGGATGGGGAGTTGACACATGCATACAGACACACACAGACACACACACACACCTTTTCTCAATATTCACACATGTGAATGTGAACAGTAAAGCACAACCTCATACTCAAATCCCACAGGCTTTGAGACACCTAGACATGAAACAAACAGCTACATACAAATGTACTTCGACTTTCTCATGTTGTCATGTCTAATTTTTACTGTGTCCAACAAAGTAAAATAAAAATATGTGGTAGGTAGTGGCCCACACTCAGCAGCAGCAGCTGCACCCAAACACAAGGGCAGAGCGAGTCATTTGAATACAGATTCCTATTGTCCTTCTTATGTCAATAAAACTCACAGTGCTAAGGAACTAGCGTGGTCAGCAACATTATGAGACTAATTAGCATTTTCTTCTTTCTTCTGCTGGTTGATCTGTTTAAACAAGCCTGGGGGGTCTGCTGTACTTACTGTAATTAAAGCAAAAGGAGCGACTCTTGCTTGAGAGAAGGCACACATAAAGGAAGGCTTCCTCACTAGAGGGACCTCGAAACTGCACAACTAAGTATCCCACAGTGGGTTTTGCACAAAGAAATACAAAGGGCTATACAATAGGTAAGGTTGGCAGGTTAGTGCAGTGGTTAGTGCGTTTTTTCACCCAAAGGGCTTCAGATTTGTCCCTTAATATGGCCATACCTGTCGAAACATTGCTGTATTATACTTTTTTAACCCCTAGCAACTCCAGGAGCACAACAAACTTGCTGAAGCTGCACCCCAGCCTGGCAAAAGATAATTCCCTTTCGGCGATGAATAAAGAATATCAAAAATGATAAAGGAACGAGCTGCAATAAGTACACAGTGTGATTGGTGGGAAAAAAGGGAGGGAGATAGTGTTTCTTGCTTGCCTTTTCTTTTTCTATACTGCTGAGAAAGTAAGTGAAATTAAATAAAAAAATTAAAACCAAAGTCTTGGAGGAATCTTTTTTTTTGGAGAAACATTGACAGCTTTTATAAGGCGATGTGAAATCAAACAGACAACTCCACTCCTCTGATACTGCTCAGTCTTTTCTGGCTGTGGGCCATGTTAGCCGTAGCGGTGATCACTGAGGCATTAACAGCAAAGCAAAGACATCGATGTAATGCAGCCACTCTGCTCTGGATTATGACACTTAGCATGAATTGAATAACCCTTATTATAGCGTTCATTTAAGCTAACATGAGGCAAATTATAGGCTATCATGACACAAATACCACTGCTGTTTAGACAAGAGCTGACACTAAGGAACTGCTGTTGCGTGATTTGGTCTGATGTGATTGATGCAACAATTTGTCTAATGTGAAGTATCTCTGATCTAAAGGATGTAATTATTTCATAAGTGTATAATTATTTCTGAAAAGAGTTATTTTTGAATGAATTGTCCTCAAACTTCATGATTTTTTCCAGAATCACTAAATATTTTTTCAAGCATGCCCTCTAATTTCCTGCTAACACACACACACACACACACACACACACACACACACACACAATCCAGGAGCAATTGAGTGTCTTCTTTTTCTAACAGCTCAATGCTCTCAGTGTTCACTTCCTGCTTGTTACAGCACCATTCCCACCCAAAGATACTGCTGAAAAGTGGCTGCACCCAGCCCTTTAGGCCTACACAACTGCCACTGCTGTTTCCACACACATGCAGAGGGACATAGATTATTCATTTGGCTCGCTCCTCAGCAGCAAAGCCCTTTCCCTTGTCCTGCAAGTCATCTCAGCCTTCAGCAAATCCTGGACACTACCGCCTCAAATCCATGATCATCATGAGGCCAACAATTAGCCGGTGAAAAATCAGTTTAGGCCATTCATTTTATATTCTTGAAAATGCCTTACAACCACAAAACCTCTACTAGTTTAACACTTCTTATTTTGCTGTACATTGTAGGTTAACTGAATATGCAAAAAAATAAAGAAAAGAGTGGGAAAAAACTACATATAATAGTACAAATACTACAAATATGAGTTCACAATAGAAATATATGGTTTATACACAATTTATTGTATATTCTTAGTATGTGCAATACCTGGAAATAGAGCAGAAACTTTTCAGAAGAAGGTATTAACAGTTTGAAAGAATGATTTAATGAAGAAAATAGGCTTTAAATTGTGTAATCATTTGCATCATCAAGTTAATTACAGCGATGAAAGGCCTCTCAAATACAAAGGAACAGGAAATTTGTGTGCAAATTGGTTCTCTGTGAAGGTGGAACAACGGATTCTGATGGTTGATTTCAATAAAGATTTTCTCAGGCAGTCCGGAAGTTCTGCAGTATTTGTAAATGTCATGTGACAGAAGTAACTCTGCAACAGTTACCTGTTACAAATGCAGTGTGCATGCATGGTCATTAGAAGTAGTCCACACAGGATGCATGTAAAAAGTGTGTGTTTGTGTGTGTGTTGTGACATGTTTGTAAGCATGTGTGTGTACATTGTTGTCCTCTTTCCACATGCTTACATGATGCATGATGTGTACAGTGCATGGTGTGTGTGTGTGTGTGTGTGTGTGTGTGTGTGTGTGTGTGTGTGTGTGTGTGTGTGTGTGTGTGTGTGTGTGTGTGTGTATAAGCCCTGGGGAAAAACCTTGTCTTAAGTTGCATGTGACAGCCAGCCATCCTGCCAGATCACAACCTGTCAGCCATGCAACCCAGCCCGAACCACATCCCCTCTGTTCTTCCTCCTCTTCTTCCATACTTCCAGCTCACACTCTCTCTATCCTATCCTTCTATCCATGCTGCGGTCTTAAACAAGCAGCAGCACTTATCAGCCAGAAAAATAATTGGGAGGTCTGCCGCCTGTCCTCCCCTCCGTCCATCCGGGTCGCTTCAGCAGTGTCAGCTCCCATTAGGGAGAACGCCAGGCGCCAGGGCAAAGTCTTACTCTCTCTATCACTGACTCTCTTTCTGTATCTGTCTTCCTTACTCATTTTTTTCTCATTCTGTATTATTAACACTCTATCTATCAATATATGTATATATCTATGTTTGGTAATTTTTAAGACATACTTGATATAAGTTGAATAAGAGGGAAACTCGTCTTGAAACTTGTGAACACCGAATAAATGAATGATCAAAACATATTAACAATTAACAATGAAAATCTGCTGTGTATCTTTTGCTGGTTTTTTCTCCTCTGCCTTAGCATGAAGAAAAGGGAGAGAGGGAAACATGGATCTTCTCCCTTAAAGGGTCAACAGAGAGACATGGGAAGTGTGGTGCAGGGTGAAGTGGACGGCGTTGTGTGTGCTCTCCGGAGCATCAGTACGATGTCACTGTCATGTCACAAGGCCGTCTGAGCGTCTCGAGCGGTCGAGCTGGCTGGCAAGCAGGGAGAGAGAGATAGATACAAGGGGCAAGTGGGAGTTGATGTTGATGTTGCACCGCTGTTGTAGCAGATATGTAGTGGCATGTGTGCGTTGTGTATTTGTGTGCATGTGTGTGTTTCTACACTGAGGAGCCATGACAGGGACAGTGGTTCAGCTGTCATTCCAGGTGCCACGATGCGATTGGCCGGGGCTGACAGGTCAGGGGGGTTCATGTCCGACAGAGCAGCGTGTGGGTGCTTCTGTGTGTCTGTGTGTGTGTGTACTGTAGTGCAGAAGAGGACACCAGGGTATTACCTCCCAAACGTCACAATCACTGAACCATGTGGCTCTACTTCTCCGAATAAGTCTGACATGCTGTGACCTTACCTAGTCCACTGGTATTTGGGTGTAATAACCCTTTATTGATATACAAGGGAGAGTGGCATAATGTAAAAGCAGCTCCTATACACATCAAGTCTATTTACCTATGATACCCTGGGGAAACTGACTGCATATGACCATCTATAGCTACACAAAAAGCCTTTAGGCAGTGTGAACTGTATGGCCCTCTATTTATACTTTTTACCACATTGGTGCTCAATGATGTCCTATAGGACCCCTTAGATGGTCATCCAGTGTGTCACGAACCCTACACAGTTGACTCTTGCATAAGCGAGGGCAGTCACTAAACCTCTGACCCATTCTGAATATATTACACACCTAACTACTACTCCCACACACATGTCCCCCAACGCCAAGATACCATTTTGCCCTTGAGCCACTCTCTGCCTAAGCTTTCCCGGTGCAAGTCCAAGCGGCCGCAACTGCCTCCCACAATGCACGAGGTGACATTGAGAGGCCCCCATGTCTCGGCGGATTTGGGGTATCCATCCGGCTGCCTGCGCACAAATAAATAATGCAATGGCCGGCTAATGCAGTGGGCCCTGACGCAGTGGCTGACGTTGCCTGCAGCTACCTTTGGGCTGGAAAATAATTACCATGCAAAAGAGGGGGGAAAAGGGCCCCATACATAGTGTAATGGGCTAAAATGGGGTGATACAATGCAGCTGCCCTCCACGCTTCGATGCCTCTCTCTCTCTTGCCTGCTCCCCGCTCTCTTTTCTCTGCTATACACAGTAGCCATTGCCTAGCCAACCAGTGTTGTCCATTCCTCTGAGGGGCTCAGAGAAATGAGAGGCTGTTAGTGGCACCAGCCTGATATTCATGGATCTGGGGTTTCCACTGACACACTGTCACACTTGTTATTGAAGACACTCACAACAAGAGTTGGATAAGCAAAAGAGAGAACTTGATAGACAGTTTTTATTCTAAGCAATATGATCATCATTTGCTATATTCAGTGATATGTATTGTCTGTTGAATGTGAGGAGTGTGTTGACATGCTGGGAAGAATTGTACATTCATAAGCAGTGTGATAATCATTGTGAAATATTGTCTTAATTTTGAGATTTCAATATAGGTTTAGAATAAAAAGTTATACTAGAAATCCACAAGTCCCTAGTCTCCATGCAAACATGTCCTCAACAGTGTGTAGTATTCCAATTAGGCTTTGGCATTGACATTGGCCTCAGTTTACAGTGGAGCAAACAGACGGGTCGGTATGTTGACTAATCCAGTGCAGACAGAGATGTGCTGATCATGAATACAGGCTGATCAATGTACTGCTGTTTACACAGGCCTAACAGTGTTTACTGAGACACATTTAAACACAGCCCTCCTGCTCTAATCTATCAGCCAAGGTACAGGAGCAGGAGCAATAGTGTCATTTATCTTGCCCCTGAAACAGATGTTTACTGTACAGTGGTTATGACGCTCTAAGAAATGTTGTGTCATGAGGAGTACATTTTTGTACTCAAGAGTGCTCCAAGATGTTATTACCATAGGAACATTTCAATGAGAGATGTGTACCTTCTAGTATATTTCTTAAGGGAAATTATTTCACAAATGGCACAATATTGTACCTGGATCTATGAATTTAAGGTGCAGCCCCAATGACAAGCTTTGTCTTGCAAAAAGCACAATTCGATTCCCTTTTCTGAGTGTGGATAAAGTTTGGCATCCACAATATGTACAGGGAAAAAAATAGCCAATGAGGTAAGGGTCAACTGTGATTTCCCTGATAGACTGAAAATTGATGGTAAACAGAAATTAATCTTGAAATGAAAAGGATGTCATGAAGACTAAATCTGAGACTGAATTAATTTAAATTCATGGTTAGTTTCAGCACTGAGGTTATCATATACACTTGCTGTCCAGGTTCACTGTTCCAAAGAAGAATTGTCTGCACCACTAATGCAAAATAGCAACAGGATTTATTGTGCTCCTTTAATAACTACCACAAAAAGACTAGACTGAATATGCTTTTGCACATAAATGTTCACTAGGAGCTCCAGCCTTCCTCCTATTCAAAGGAATCACCATGTCCTTCACACCACTGGTCCAAGGGCAATATACCATGAAAAACATAGCCTGCCAATAATTCGCAGCAGTCCTTCCTCGCATCTTGACCCCCCATCATCTCAATCCCACTTTCTGATGAATATGTTGGGGTGGGGGGTGAGCGCCATGGAGACCGTCGGGCATCCTGGGATCGGGGCTTGCCGCCTGCCACCAGGTCCCCTCACTCTAGGGGCCTGTCAATCAAAGCAGAAAACTTCCCTTTGAAGCTCTGTCAACTCTCTGGAGTATCTCGCTGCCCCAACCTCAGCCCCCTCCACCTACACCCCAACACTTCCAGGCTCCACACCTCCATCCCCCTCCATCCTCCCATGTGCTTTCGTCCTCTCCCTCTGTTGCTTCCTCTCCTCCCCTAGTGACCCCCTCTTGAAATCCGCTGTCCACTGTCCCCAAAAAGTTATCCCCATATCCCCCTTATCTCTGTCTCAAGCTATGCAATCCAAAAATTGAACTTTGAAAAAAAAGAGTGCCACAGAAAGAGCTTAGTTTCACTTTTGCAAACCAAATAAGGTTTAAAATGGTAAGGCGTCATGAGAGAGTAACTCTTAAGCCCCGAGACAGACACGCAGGGTGAATCCCTCTGGCTCGCTTGGTTCAACTGTGAGTGACACTGACGGCTCTGGCGTGTTTTCCCATTTGAAAAAATAAGAAATAGTAAAGAAAAATGAAGCTGCATTCACAATTCTGGCACATGCCACTTCATAATCGCTGATTAAGACATATTTTACACGCAGGTCAGGTGCCAGCAACAGAAACCGTGGCAGCTGTTGGTGTTATCAATTAAGGCATTGTTGGTTTTATAAATCTGAATCGTAAAAATGATGAATTTGACTTATCAGCAGTACCGCTTGCTGTAGATGCATGACGCCGAGGTGTGGGGAGGATGTGCTAAGTGCTGATGTTTAAGAAAATGCTTTGAAGGCACATGTATCATAGAGTGCCGCTCTCCAAACCAGAGCATTAGACTTGCTGATGGCTTGTTTAAGAAGTGATGAAATACATATTAGATTTGTTGTGACTCAAACAGCTGTGTTCACACCTCATACTGGCTTGTTAGTGTTGCCAGTGGATTTCAAATAAGTGCTCATTGACTTCTTAGTTACCCAAGCTAAACACCATAATGTGTGTGTGAATGCACCTATAAACATGTTTTCTGAGCATATGTGTGCTCATGTGTATATCAGTTAAGTATTAGTCACTTACAGAATGTGTGCACATGTGATTTGAGTCCATCTGAGTAAGTGTATTAAAGTATATAGTGTGTCACACCTCTAAAAGAATTAATTGAAAAAAGCGAAGACAGATAGCTCATGCCCGGGGCTGCTGAATATGAAGTCTGAGGCTTAAAGAAAAGTCAGGAGGGACAAAGATAAAGGAGGAAGACTCAACAGTTTTCTCTCTAAGAAGCCTTGACCCATATTCAATGAGACAGAGGACAACTGTGATGTTATTTGCTATAACTTCAACAAGCCAAGACTGAACAAATAACCACCTGCTAATTAGCAGCAGGTTTTTACTTAACTTTTGACACAGCTTTTGACTCATTCTTACTTCAACCTCCAGTGTAACTTTCTAATGTGCAGTCCAAATGATGTCACTGGCATCCATAATCAATTTGTGGCCCTCAGATTGGATACCTAGGCCATTAGAAAAATGATGAGCATCCATCAACCAAGTGGATCTATGGGTAGTGAGTCACATGAAACCCATAGCAATGCTTTGCACATTTGACCCTGGGAGTCCATTTGACTGCACAGCGTCTCTCCCTTTCTCTCCCCCTTTGTGATGGTGCTGAGGTGTTGCCCCCTCATCGCTGACACGTGGCTGGCAGGCCAGCTCATGGCCACAGGGCCTGCTCCTTTGAATAACGGCAGGTTGAGACATAATCATCTTCAACGAAGAGAAGATTCACTTTGACCTCATCACCTCTCTCTCCTCATTCACAAGCCCTATGAGAGATGGAGGGAGAGACAGAGACAAAGAGAGAGAAAGAGGAAGAGAGCGATAGAGCAAATTACAGTGTGAACCCAGAGGCCAAAAGAGACAGAGGGAGCGATTGAGGGTAAGGATAGTTAGTTCTCGCCTTTGATGCTTAACTCTCGTCGACAGTGCAAAGACAGAGAATCATAGACGTGCTGCAAAAACCTCTCCGTGGGTTGCCGTGCTACAACCCCAAGGCTGCACAATCATTCTCACATGTTAATGGGCTGCCATTTGGCTCCTAAATCAACCGAGGGCAGGAGACTGAAGTGAGCAAAGCATAAGACAAATATCCAGTTCATTATAGGAAGTCAGTGGAATTATGAAAGTATGAAAACATTAAAAAAATGACATTTGTAGAACTTTCTCATGATAAAGAGACATGTAGCCCACATAGATGTGCATTCACAAAAACACGCACACTCAAACTCATACATGTGGTATAAAGGGGTACGCAGTGGGGAGTACCATTGCAATTGATGAAGAAAATTCTTCTCATGTACCCCGTCCCAGTTTTAGACTTCTCTCTCTCTATCTCTCTCTCTTGCTTTCTCTCTCTCTATGTCCCTCTCTCTCTTTCTCATTCTGTCTCTCCCTCTCTGGTCCACTAACCCAGTTTAAAAGCAAGCAGCCAGACACCTCCTCCTGCAGTTTGTCTGGGGCAGTAGACAGCCCTGTTAGTAGCACTGGGCTTCTAATGAATACATTTTGACAGTGTGCGTATGTGTGTGCATGCGTGCATCTGTATGCAAGTGCATTTATGAATGTGCACCAGAGTAAAGCTCCTAAAACTACTTACAGAGTTAGATCTTAATGCATACACACTTGTCTGTAAATACAGCCTCATCTATATTACTGTACACTATATCCTTTCACATTTATAGTGAAGCTTTCTCATTTTAACTCAAGTTTATTTGTGTTGATGTCTCTCTAGACTCACATTGTGGACTGAACTAAACTACTACTGATTAAAGTTCATGGGATTTTTGGATTCACAGGAGACACCATGTAGATGGTCCCAACATAATTGTTTGAATTGCAAATCGTAAGGCAGTATTAGGATTCCCGTGGTCAAATGAGTTGAGCTGTTCAAAGTCCTAACCATTCACAGAGAGTAGGAGGTGGTTCATTCATGAATTTTCACCAGCCACCAGCATTTAGGATTCAAGTGACTTGACTTGGCATTTTATGTTTTAATTGTCTGTGAGAAAGACTCATACGACATACCAGCCTGTTGGTGTGAAGCTACTGTAGGTGAAGAGACATATGGAATCACATATGCGCACATGTGGTTAGCCACTGATGAGGGACCATTTTTAAGTCAATTGATTGTTATCCTCTTATTAATTTCCTCAGCTTTCTCTCTCCCAGTCTCTTTCTAAGGGTCTCACTACCCCCCCCCCCCTGGCTCTCATCAGCAGGCTGTCAATAGGTTTCCCAGCCACACTCGATCTCTTATCGCCACAGAAACGCCTCAATCAAATCTCAATCAGTCATTCATAGCGCCCATCAGCACCAACTTTGCAAGCCACACACACACACACACACACACACACACACACACACACACACACACACACACACACACACACACACACACACACATATAGAGAAGTACTGATGATAAATGTAAAATGGAAATGCGAAAACATTTACACACACATGACTTTGTTATTAGGTTCCTTTGGTTAATCAATAGATCCAGTGATCATATATTAATAAGTCCTAATTACACTAAAAGAATTAGTACCTGTTTTGACAGAGTGGAGAAAGGTGGCATGACATTATTCATAGCATAGCACCTGAAACATAAAGTTAAAAAAAATCCAATGTGTTCCTTTGTATCATTATAACATCAAATGATGGAGTCTTACATTTAAGGTTTCTACCTTAAATGTAAGACTGCACTATTCTATAGGTAATATTTTTTAAACTGAGTGGTTTCTCCTGTAAATGATTACTTCTTTTTCTTGACATGACATGATTAAATATCGAGACCATCAACCTCATCATCATCATCATCATCATGTTTTATTCAAATATTCTTTTTCTAATATTCTTCAATGCAACATGATTAATTTTGTATATTTCAAAGGGTCAATCAATACTTTATTTCCACACTGGAGGGTATAAAAATGTACAGAATATGTACAACCTTGAATGTCAGACTTCCTCTACATGCACTTCATCTTTTATGTGCTCAAACTGTAGATGCAACCAAAGACAAAAGATGGCTGTTAGAGTTTCAACATTTTTTATGCAATCACTAACAAACTTTTTCAATTGTTGCAACTTTCACATTACACCATATTGCTGATCAATTTATATCTCAAACAGAAAGTAGTCCTTAATTTTTTGTTGTTGTTGATATTTTGTAAATTCAAGGTATCGCTGCATTCTCTCTAAAGAACCTCATGTAAATACATCCTGCAGACATAAGGGCATCCAACCCTCCCTCTCTAGCTACTACCTTCCCTCCCTCCATTCACCCCTCGGTCCCTCCCTCCCTCTCGACATGTACCAGACATAGTGTCTTCCCCCTGTATGCAGCCCCACCCATGTCCAGCTCACAGTCCCAGCCAGCATCCACCAGTCCTGTTTTGTCATCATTAAACCTCCCCTGCTAGCCTTGCTTTCCTTAATGTATGTCACCTGCATGGGGTTGCCACCACCAGCAGTGGAGGGGTTAACTCTATTTTGTCCAAGACCTCATGCCTGTGTGTGAATATGCGAGTGTGCACATGTGTTTGTGTGAATGTACCAGTCCGCTTTGTGTACATGTCCATGCGAGCCTGTTTGTTCACTTGTATATGTGTGTATGTGTGAGTGTGTGTCCACGTGGTCCCATGGTCTGCTCAATGTGTGTGTGTGTGTATGTAAAGGAGAAATTTGCCTGTCCTTGCCTAAGTGAATGGCTAGGATTAAGCTGACAGCCCACCTTAGTGATGGCGAAATAATTGGTTGTTCAGCTCTGTCCTTGTCAGAGCGCTGACAGTTCTGCAGATGTCCTGTGCGGTTCTCCAAAGGTTAGGCTCAGCTGGGGCCGCCATTCATTAATCATTCCGCTCTGACAGTGCACCGAGCAGCCTGCAGCTGCCACCCCGTCCCCCTCAATTTCTGTCACCGCCTTGCACCACCACCACCACCAATACCCCCCCTGCCCCACGCACCCCCCTTCTAGGTCTCCCCCCCACCCCCATTTGTGTGTGTATGTGTTTGTGCTCCCCATCGCACACACAAACAAGTATGCTTAAACATAAAAATTTGCATGAAAAGTCAAGGGATGTACACAAGCAACAGCATGCCCCGTACATGAGAAGTGTGAACTGGACAAGTGGTAAGGTAAGGATGTAAACAAAACACACAACCTAACAGGGACGTCTTCTCTGCTAATGATCCAACTTGCTCTTCTCTCAAATTTATCGCTGCCGGGAAATGGCCAACTCTTATGTGTGCTTGCAGCCAAAGCATGTTAATCCTCCAATACTATGTAAATAAATGCACTCCCGCATTTCTCATGGCTTTTACTTACCTCACGTACACATTACACAGTCCAGGACTTCACTAACCAGTATTAACCCTTATGGACTATTAGCCCTGTGATTCATCATGGATAATGGTTTTCTTAAAGCAAGCCAGCCTATGCATTGTATAGTGAGACTCCAGTATGAGACACTGAGGCAACTGATGTTTTATGAAATATAAATAAGGGCCATATGTTTTTAACATGTAAGTCAACTTACTCAATTTCAAAGGCCCAGCTGAAAATTACTATTCTCTGCGAGGTCAGACACACACTCTAAAATTACCTCTCATATACGCTAACAGTTCTGACCGTGTCAGCAACATTGTTCTGACCCCTTTCCCTTGCTCACTATCTAACGACCCTCTCAACCTATTTTGTCCCTCATTCCAACCCATTCTCCTCCGCCTCCACAACTCTCTCAGGACTGGTGTTTCCATCACGGCCTTTGGTACGGAGGGGGCTAAGGGGGTTGGGGTAGAGATGAGGGAGGGTAGGAGAAAATGTAAGAAGGTACACAGAGGAAGAGGTGGTGTAAAGGTGTCTATTGGGCACTAAGTGGTGTGACGAACTGAGATAAATGTTCCATTAAAGTCTACCTGTTCCTCAGCATTGATTAACAGCTAGCTATAGACAGCACTGAAGAAAAACTGAGTGGCCAGAACCACTCTTGTTCAACGGACCAACATGAAGCAGTTGTTACACAGCTATTTTGAAGATAGTGTTGAATATATATTTTAGTAATAGGCTTGATATTGACTGGCTGTTCTTCAAAATCTTAATTTTTCATATTACTTTCAGAAGCTTTAGATAATATATATGATTAGATCCATATGCACAACAGCCAGGCAAGCTAAATGTAAGAGGTTGTGAAAGAAAAATGCAGAGGTATTTTCAGTGGCTGGGCAGCAGAAGGTCAGATCAATAAATGAAAAAATGGGTGCTTACAGAATATGCTATTGCAGCCTCCCCTTTGTAATGCCTACTAAAATGTTAAAGCAACACTATAAATGCCTTAAGAACTATGCGTCCCTATAATGAGTGCTTTGGCCTTTTAAATAAACCACAGGTGTATGCTCTTAAACTTTCACATACAATAGCAATAAATAAATTATGAATAATGTCTACTGGCCAATTACTTATCTCTGTCTGCACATATTTCTGAACTTCTTCACAAATGCTTGATATAAATAAAAATATATTTTTTCTTGATAGGTTATGGTAGTTAAAAGCTGGTAAAATAGACTTTGAACAAAGACAATTGAGACTGTGAATGCAAATAAAAGCAGTGCCTGATCTCTGAAGTACTACTCAATTCCCTATATGTAGCATTTAAGTATATAAATGTTGCCTGGTCATAACATAAAACCACTGAGCGATGCTAATTGCTGAATATGATATTGTCTATAACCACCGCAAAGCCTAACACGAAACCCATCAATGACACAAAGTATTCTATCGTTTATTCTTAAATAAAAACAATGGGATAATTTCACAAGCTCATATTGACCCTCCACCTACACATCTGTCTACTCTCTGAATAGTAATTGTGGGCCCAGAACCACAGTGGGCTATGTGCTGACATCAGCACAGAGACAGGGAGAGGGCTGGTTGTTAAAAAGAGGAGGTGGGTGGGGTGCCCTGTTGTGCAACTCTGAGGAAATTCCCTCTCTTAGTCCGTCAAAACAATATTTTTCCCTAGAGACAAAGGCAGCTACAGCACAAACTGTATAACAAAACAGATGTGGATATAAAAGGATGTCAGTGTACAGGGATAGAAGTGTAGGGACCAGAAGAGACCATTGTTATATCACCTCTCCGAAGAAACTACATCTTTTTTCATTAATATGCGATGATGTTGGTTATACTGTCGCCCAACTGAATGCTGGACGAATGGAGATTTATAGTATTAATATTCTATACATTATGACCATGCCAATGGGTAATATTCTGGCAATTACACTAATGAATTCTCAGCATACAGTGCCCCATGTTAACATCTCAGCTTGAGGGTGGACATTCTTTTAAGCTCTAATCTAAATACCCAAGTCTACAACTCACATCCATCCATATGTCATTGGTTTGCATGATATACTAAAGCACCCCAATCCAGTTGCAAGGATATCTAAAACTGGAAGACATATCACTGCTACCAATAATGGGCATGCAAAAATGACAGATTCTTCTTGAATTCAAAGGGAAACATAGCAGGGAGTATCTTTGATTTGCCCCTCAGAGATTACCTATGTATCATAAGTGTATGTAGATCATCCATTCCCACCCCACCCTCCAGCCCCCCTCCTCCACCTCCCGGTGACTATAGTATTGGAATAGGAGCGAAAAGGGGAGGCATATACAGTAGATGACGAGCTCCAGTCACATGGTAAGCCCACGGAGGATCTCATCAGCCTCTATGTAGATGTGTATGCTGAGTGAGTGATTGCCCATGGCTGGAAATTGGTGTAGAGGGCTTCACGGGGGAATTGGAGGGACGAGTTTTCTCTCTCAATCTCTCTCTCTCTCCCTCTCTCTCCCTCTGTCATGCACACATAGGCACACAGCGGCAAGAACACACTCATACAGACACACACAAATATACACACTTATTGGAAAACACCCACTGCAAGACATGCATGCACACACACTCACAACCAGCTCAAACACAAATCTCCCTATATGCACATGTACACCGAGCCAGGATGATTAAGGTCCTATGCAGAGGAGATTGTGAGTGGTACTGTGCTGTGGCTGCCTGTTTTCCCTGCTGAATACAAGCCACTAGCTCAGTATTCTCCAATGGGGAGGAAACCCGTCATCACAAATGCAAGATCAGGGGTAATTACGTTGTAATATGCCACATGAAATATTTCTTTGTAGGAGGAATGGGATTCCCTTTGCTTCAAATTTAGAAAAGATATATTCCAAACAGCTTGGCTGCTATTTTTGCAGCGTGTATTTAAATTTGCTCTTTGTATTTTTAGAACAAGAAATATAATGGTCTACGCTGCTCAAATGTAAATGTTTTATGTCTCTGCAACATTCCTGTGTCACTGTAATCCAATCCAACTGGCACTGGGGATCAATCCTGCTACAATATTGATCAATGATTCTGATCAGGTGAGATTATAGGTATTGCAGAGATATCAATGCGATGATGGATGATTGATGATACAACCACGGTAATCGATCAGTGGGATATTGCTGATAAGACTCCCTCTGTACACATGCATGTCAATTTGCATTCACAACTGCAGTCAGTAGATCTACCTTCTAATATTTATGTACAGTTTGGGCCTAAATGATACATGTAGTTGTTTTTATTTGGTAGATTACACTGCATTTCATGGTGCTATATACCATCATAGCACCAGAGAGTTATGATAAACTGATTTTTTTTCCCCCAAATCCCAGATGAGCTCACATATTTGATTTGTCAAACCCGTGTATCTCTGCAGCCACATATTGTGACCACTGGCCCATCAAGTCCCCCCTTGGCGGATTAGGGCAAGGAGGGTGATTTGTTACCCTTTTGGGAAGCTGTCTTGGACGCTCATTTCCCCCTGCTGCATATTCTGCCCCTTAGCCGCCATCCCCCCACACCACCACTCCTCCACCCACCCCTCCATTTTGATGAATAGTCGGCCGCATGAAGGCGAGCAGCCGATCTCACCACCAAGGTTACAGTAACCTGGGCCCTGCACCTGGGGGCTACCTGCCTCCAATTAGCACCGCAGAGAGAGGGAGCGAGAGAGGCAGGAGGGGAGCGGAGGTCTGTGCTGTGTGGAGTGGCAGTGGGGAGAAGGAGCAGTCCAAGGATCCCCTCTTTTATAGGCTTTAAATCTGCATGGCAATTTCTGGAGACTGGAGCTGGATAAGATTCTGATTACTCCTCCTCCATCGCCACCACGCTCATCTTGCCAGCCCCCCGCTCCCCAACTCTCCTCCAGCAGGTTGATGTCTCCCTACCTAGCTTTTGTCACTGATCACCCAGCCCCTATATGCCTTGATTACTGGATGAGCAGCATTATGGATTGCTCTGAAAGACAGAAGGGACTTATACCAATGAATCTTTCTCCCCCTTTAGAGAGTGTGCGGGTTGCTAAATTAGAAATTCAGGCATGAAAATATGAATGAATTTATTTGTATTTTGATTGAATGGATTGAAGATTGGTTTATCGGCACATTTTGAACAATATCTATCTACACACTGAGATATCTGAGTGAGGGAATGGGGCAATTAGTGTAAATGAGCTGTGTAAATGCATGGAGATATTCATAATATATCTACTCTGATTCATAATACATGGGGAAAAAAAGTTATAATACCAACTCAGGCCCATTTCCTAAGAATATACATGTACTGTACGAAAGTAAAAGGCTGAGAGCACACTCAGAGACCGTACTGCCAATTACAAAGTACAATTCTCACATTTCTCATGCCCTTCTGTGACCATCTTCTCCAATAGCCAGTGAACCCACTCGCCTTTCCACACCACCTTTCTTCACAGCCCACAGTCTGAAGGATTTCACTTTCTCACAGCCACAGATGCCCCCTCCCTATGTCAAGTGGCCAACAAATAACCCCCATATTAAAAAAAATATAATCCATATCTAGAACTGGAGAGTGAAAACATTCTAACTCTGACACTATCTCAGGCTCCCACTTTTGTATGCTTTTATATTAGCACAAAAAGCCTGAACGCAGCAGTTTTCTTTCTCTGTCGGGGATGTCGGGTTTTCATCGCAGTCCAGCACCACTAGAGAACACTGTCTCTGCCAGCGATTAGAGCCCAAGGTACAAGAGGGCCACTTCACCTCCAAGATTAGAATGAAACAAAGACTGGAGTCTTTGTATTCTGCCAAGAATGGTAACAGACAGGAGAGAATAATGGTAGGAGCCAAAAACAGACTTGCTGGAGAGCTGACTGGAGTGACTTGTCAGGAAAAAGGATTTCAATACCCTCCTAATGAGGCAATTTACAAAAGAAACAATAATAATAATTCGTCTCATCAATGCTTACACAATGAAGACAAGACAGGATTAGATAGGATCTCTATGAAAAGAGAAAGCACGCTTTAATTTTGCCTAGCGAAATTGTATTTCACACCCTCGAATCTTCTGTCTGTAATATCAAGTGTAACTTGAGCATACAGATCACAGTGCTAAACCTATGGCCTTTGTTACCTTCGGCCAGTATAGTAGATTCAAAGCACTCAGCCACCAGGGTCAAGGCCTTGCTATGTAGAAAGGTGAAGGCAACATGACCCGCCTCTGCCTATTCTACTGCCCTCCGCTGCTGCCTGCCTCCTACTGCTTAGCTCCATCCTATTTATTCCTGTGTGTTTGGAACTGTATGTGTGTGTCTGCATGTTCATGTTCTTTTTTTTCTCACATCTTTTGCTTGCTCAGTCAACAGGCCTTTGGCTGCCCACCACTGGTTGCTAATTGCTGCTGACATTGTTTGGCCTCTCGCTGCTTAGTTTAGGACAAACCCCTCATTCATGTGCTACGGACAGCTCGTTAGGGCCGACCCCCACTTTCTGCATCTCTCTCTCCCCGTCTCTCTATCTCTCTCTCTCTCTCCCTCTTTCACTGACCTCCTTAATTAACTGGTAAGGCGCTGCTGGGAAATTTGCACACAAAGGCCTGGTGTCTAGCCTGTTAGCCTCCCACTACCCA
Source organism: Scomber japonicus (assembly GCF_027409825.1). Classification (NCBI taxonomy): domain Eukaryota; kingdom Metazoa; phylum Chordata; class Actinopteri; order Scombriformes; family Scombridae; genus Scomber; species Scomber japonicus. The sequence continues at coordinate 5,430,565 of NC_070587.1, read as the reverse complement.
AACACCCCTTTTCCGCCGCCACCTCCTCCTTCTCCCTCTCTCCATCTCCACCCTCTGCCTGCTACTGTCTTCATCCCAGTTCCAAACAGAGGTCATTGTACAGTTGCAGAAAAACAAAGATGAAGTGATTCAGTACACACACAGCATTTGCACACATTCACCCATTCCTTCATTCTTTTCCATGTCCACCACCAGCCCCTCCTGCTCTCTGCCGTCTCCTCTTTTGCTTTGCTCTCCATCTTTTCAGTATTAATAGCGGACCTCATTAGAAATGCTTGTTTGGAAGTGGTTCACCAGTGATACACTCTTTTAAGTTGTTGGTTTGCCTGCTTTTAGTTTTATTGCTGTTTTTATTGCTCTATCTTTCCTATTCGTTATGCCCTCACCTCCTCTCTCTTCCTTTCAAGAAGCCCTTCCAGGCTTCAGCTGTTTTTGTGGTCCCAGCGGAGGGCTCCCCAAGAGCAGTTAGCTGGCTGTCAGCAACGAGGGCCCTCTAAAAGGGGCCCGCTCAAGAATGCTGGGGGCAAAGAAGTGTAAACAGGTGGAGCCTCTCCATTATATGGGTCCCCCCTCTACACTCACACACTCCACCTCTGCCTGTCTCTTTCTATCTTGTGGTCTCTCACGCACAGCCAAACACACACACACACACACACACACTCTGACATTCCACTATCTAACCACCAGCTTTTTTTATTGTGTGTGCGAGTGTGTGTGTGCATGCATGTTTTTTTCCAGACCTATCTCTCTGTTGTCTGAGCTGCTGTTGGACCACAATGCCTGAAAACAGCATCCCACATCTCCCCAGGGTGCCTTTTCTTTCACCCAAATACTTTGAAAGTTTGAATGTATTTATGTGTGTGTCCAACAGGATCTCTATCATAGTCATTCTCAAACCCGTTCTTCTTTTTCCCACCATTACTTCACTGTCTTATCTTAGGCGATCAACAGTGTTTCTCTCCCTCCCTCCTTTCTTTTCTCTTCTTTCTCTTCATTCTACTCTGCTCACAGTTTTTTTTTTCTTTAAAAGGGTTTTTTGAGCATGCAAGCTGCAGCTAGTGTCCCGGGTGTGCGCTACTAAACATTTAAAAAGGACTTATAAACTAAAAATAAAAAATATTATTTGTATTATAATTTTTTATGTTATTTTGTATTGTAATCTGGAGTCTACCAAAAGTACTTGCCAAAGGTTGGATTTGACTGTTTATTTGAAAATGTTGTCTTTCAGTTTGGTCATTACTAGTTTAATTTCACTATCAAGTAAGAATAATTAATTATTTCTGACCTACTTGGCCACATTTTGTGTATTTACAAAGTCCACACACTGTGATGGTGTGAGTGCATGCATGCATGTATATGTCTGTGATGTGCACTCACATTTGCCTGCAACAAACTACTGATGATGGAATCCTTTACGGCAGAGGATGGGTGCAGGGGCAACAGTAAGAAAAAGAAAAAGAGAAACTAACTTCTGTTCGCCTGGGGAGCACTCTGCAGCCCATCTGTTGAAATTGCTCCACATATTGTGACCTAGATAAAGAAAAAACTTAACTCTTATAGGTAGCGCTGCCTTCGTCTGTGTTTGACACTTGTCTATTCATTTTACTGGTCTAGTTGTCTCAAAATAGAAGACTTTTGCATAATTTTCACCTTTACATATGTATGATTTCAATAAATTGGTATTAGAAGAATGATCTGGTATCAAAATAAATCAAATTAATTTTTAAAAAGTATTATAGTTTTTTTATTTTCAAGGAGCTGCACTTTATGTGTCCGGAGTTTAAATTTAAAAATTTCACAATGAGAAAAGACTAAGAGAGGCAAAAAGTAACCTGTATTTTGGAGAGATGAATAGTGTTAGCTGTACTCAACCAGTCAACCTCTGGCTAGCCTAGATTGCATTGCTGTCTCTCTCCATTCATTCAAAAGTCTGTTGTTATCCTTTTTTCTGTCTTTTCCTCTCTTTCCAAGGACCCCCATCATTGTCAAAAGAAGATGCCCAGGGTTTTTGTAATTGAGGGGAAGACGGAGAAGCAGGGGAAAAGGTTAAAAGAGATATCTTTTGCCTGAATAAGGAGGTAAAATTGACTGGAAGAGTGTCTTTCAGAAACTCCAGCCTGACCTTGAAGGAGGACCAGGAGGAGGTTCCTTCTCTCGTATGGACCAAGGATGGTAGGTTAAGTGGGGCCGTCATGGCCACACATTTGCACACACATACACAACCACACACACATACTGTAAATGCACACACAATCACACAGAAAAAAAGCACAAGAAAACACTGGTGAGAGGCTCCCATTGTGCACCTCTCTGACAATATTATGTTTGGGCAAGAAGAACATTAATTTGCCTTCTTTGAAGGGAAGTGCACTTCTCAGCCATCTTCAGCCCACTTGAGCTAAAACTGAAGTGGAGTCCCCCTTCCCCTCAATCCTTCCCACCACCACCCACCCACTCATTGTCTCTCCTGCCTCCACAAATGAGGGCCCCCAAGGCCCCTTGCACTCTCATCGGGGGGGTGAAATGCTGCATGCAGGCTACTGGTCTACTCTTTTTTTTTTTTTTTTTTACTGTCACAGGTGGAAGATTTTTACACTTTTAAAGATGAAGTTAAGGTAAACAGTGAAGAACATTATCCTGTTATCCTGTAGGATCGAAGTATTGAGCTGCACTTTTGAAAAGGTGAAGCAGTAACACAAATCTAGTTACATATACATTGTATTACATTGTATATGATAAATACATTTAAATATATGATTTTATAATTTATATCGAAATATAATTTGGAAATATGACATGACTAAAAATAGTCCATAAAACATTTAGACTTGCCTCAGAAGTTGGCTAATCATAAAATAAAAGTCAACTTATTTTTTATTCATATAGCCCAAAATTACAAATCACAGTTTTGACTCAAAGTTTTTACAATCTGTATTACCTCTATCCTTACACTCTCATTCTGAAAAGGGAAAACTCCCTAAAAAAACAAAAAAACAAACAAAAACAAAATAAAACATTTAAGGGAAAAAATTAGGAGAAACTTCAGGAAAAGTAACAGAGGACAGACAGACAGACAGACAGACATGTAGAAAAGGTAAGAACAATTTTTGATAAAATACTTTTAAAGGGTTTGCTCTCCTTTATGAAGACGTTAGTATGGTCTATGTAGTCTTTTAATCTAATTTCAACAATCAAACTACATGACCTGCCCCTGGCTCTTCTTGAATCACAAAGCACATCCAGAGGCCATGGAAGTCACCTCAAAGTAGGAAGTACAGGAGACATGGTCATAATCACAACGCCCTATGCCGCCTTCTCTTTGTCAGCCACCACGTACCAACATTAAATTTTAAGTGTGAATGTGATTATCGCGTGGCATTCATTTTTAATGATCTTTGCCTCTATGTGTTTTAGCATGCGGCAAGGCCCAGCAAACGGCTGACTCAGGCTCTTTTCTGCTGATGGCGCATATATTTCGCATATATACATGCACTGCTTATTCCTCCTTCTCGCTGAGCCCTCCTCATCTTCGTCCTCCTCCTGCTCCTTTCCTCCTCTCCTTCATCTCCATCCCTTTATCATTCTGGTGGTAGGAGATGGGCCAAAGGGATGGAGGGCGAGGCATAACCCTTAGAGGTCTAGCTATCCAATAGGGTTCGCCAAAGGTTTGAGTGTATGAGGAAGCATGTCCCTGTTGTCCTCTGCATAGATGAACAAGTAAGAAAATCCCAATGAACTATTAATGACTTTCATGAAATTACAGCATGGTCAGTATTTCTACTGTATAAACAACCAGGCCATGTCTGTGACAATATCTTTGTTAAAACAGTTCTTCTCTATTGTATTATATTATAATTTGTCAGCATGTAAATCTGAGCACGCTACCTGCCCCAAACTGCCCTTGATCTAGTCTGTCTAAGAAAAGATGAAGGCTGACTTGGGGAAGATGTGGGGCCCATAATGAGCATCCCTTCTTCATATAAAGTAACCAGTCAGACTGTAAAAAACATGTTACCTATACTCCTACACAGGCTTAATAATGTCTGTTGGAAAAAAAGAAAAAAGAAAAAAGAAATAAAGGAAGGGTTCATGTGAATCACAGAGGTAGCGATAAGGCCTTGAAATTAAACAGATATATAGCCAGTCCGGTATGGAAATCAATAACATATTATTAACCGAGAGGCCACCCAGAGAGATAGGTGAGGCTTAAATGCATATATATTCATAATAACCTTATTGAGATATATTATAAATAAAAGGAAAAGGGGAGTAAATACCAAGCTGGCTTTTATTAGCTGCCAGTCTCCCTGCCAATATGTGCCGTGACTCCGCTGTCCAAAACGGTAACTGTCCAACGCCAGATCAAATTAGAGAGACTGACAGGCAATAAGAAATTGGTGAAGTTAAACGTGATTCCCGCAGCCGTGCACCCAGAGCTCTTTAAATATTAGAGTGTGAGTGTCACAGGGTAGCAGGGAAGGTGTTGGGGTGGCGTGGAGGAGGAAAACAGAGCTGAGGTAACTCCTGATAAAGTTTTATTAAACCTATGTGCATTTTTAGTCCCCCTTTTCCTCCCCCCTTTTTCCCTCCCGCCGCTCATTTTTTGCCCCTAGATTCTGATAAGCCTTGACAATGACACTGGCATCCCAAGGACATACAAACAGCTCACTGTCACTCTGTTTTTTCTTTTTGTGTGCTATATATCCAAAATAAAAGCCCTGACTTACTGCCATACCAGTATACATTCTCTATGATTCTTTCATTTTTTGTTGTTCTGATAAAACACATATTATAAATATTCAATCAACATTAATTCTGTTGTGAAATAATAAAATCAACTTCACAAGAATTTAGAAATTGTAGCTGTAAGCGAGCATAAAAAAAAGCAAATGACTTAGTGATTAAGATGAAGATTGTGTGCTGTACAAATATTTAAATCATCTGCTCTTACAGTTAGGCCTATTTGAAATGGTGTGACATAATAAATGATGTATCCCCTGCTCTCACTTCCGTTCCCACCGACTCTTCATTTGTTTTTGCTTGTTTCCCCCAACCTACCTCTACTCCTCCCCTTTTCACTCCAAGACTATTCCTTCTCTGCGCCTCTTCAGCCTGACTTTTAGCATGGGGCCACACATGGAGCACGGGTAGGCCCTCTTTCTTGGAGGGCCAACATAAAATCCACTCCACACACCCAGATGCAGTTTGACTGCGCCTGCCTGTGCCGCACAGTTTGCTTTCAAATGAATAGCTGAGAAAACTCGGTGGCCTTTTGCCCAGCACATATACCAGTCCCCCCCCCCTACCGCTACAACTACTATACTTCCCAGCAGGTCCATCTCTCTTCCTCTTTCTGTATTTCTGACTGGCTCTTTGAACCGAGCATGGGGCCCGGTGCCATTGTAAGACATGCCTTCTTCCTTCCCAAGTTTTGTCTGTGTATTCGTCAGCCCCATTGAGGGCTCCCCAGCCCTTTTCCAGTGTACAGCTCCTTTGTAGCCTCCAGAAAGGCCTTCATCTTGCACTTGTTTTCTTCAAGCCCCCCATTCCCCATCTACCCCTCCTTTTCTCCCCTCCCTCCTCCTGCCTCCCATCGCAAAAAGACAGGAAGTGAATGCAGATGTCGGACCCACCTGAGCTCATTGCTCATTGCTCATTCTCTCTTTCTCTTGTTCTCTCTCCAATGCACTCTCTCTTTCTGCTCACTCATTTTTTTTCCTACAGACCCCCACAGCTGAAGCAGTTGCTACATCACACTCTGAACACACTGACATACTGAACCTCACAGTGGAGGCTGTCCATCACAATAGCAACATGCTTGTTTGTTGTCTCTTTCTGTTGACTTGCTGTCTAAACCTGTATTTGTCTATGATGCTGCAGCATGCAGGCAGGTACACTGACTTTGTCTTCAGTCTATGTCTTCAAGTCTTTGTATCAAGAATTCTTAAAGAATTTGTTTTTGTGAATGAAAAAGTATTATCTGATCCGTGAGTTATACAAGCAATCACCTCCTCCTGGATCATGCTTGGATATTTCTGCGCAGTTTAATATCTGTATGATATAAAAACAACGTAGAAGAGGTAAGGCAATCAGTCACATGAGGACTTCAGTTCAATCAGTGCCCGTCAGGAGCTGATTGAACATCTACCAACAGAGAGTGGATGCACACAGCAGAGGGATTACTGGAGGGCAAGAAAAACAGAGAAACAGACCTCTTTGCCAGGATAATTCCCTGTTGTTTTGGCATCGTCATGCAACCACCGGGCCTCCTCAAAGCCCATCAGGGGGTGTGTGTGTAATGCTGGACATATCCGCTGCCTGGCACCACCCACGGTCCTTGGCATCTTCCTGGGAAGAGTACGGGACAGTATACCCGCACTGCCCCAGGGATCGGGGCAAGAGGGCATGCTGCCTGGTGCAGACACATGATGGGCGTCTGGCTCCTGTCACAGTGCCCACTGCCCAGGCAGGGCAGGGGAGGGAAGGGGGGAAAGAGGCCTGGCACAGGGCACCGGCAACTGGTAAAGTTGGCACAGGGGGCACATAGCATTCTTTCACATGCCATTGTGGCATTCAGAAAGGCGATTTTTTGGCAGGAGTTCCTGGTCCTGCTTCTGTTGTTGTTTCAGGCGGTCCCCGGTTCCCCAAACTGCAAATGAGCCTGGAATTTAGTAGGCCATCTTTTAGCAATGTGTTGCCATGACTTCTAATGGACATCGGGACAGAAGGGTCAACAAGACTTTTGTATTACAGAGCTTTAATTGAAGGGCAAAGTCAACACAATTTCACTGCTAATTGCCATATTTATCCACCTCTATTCCCAAAGGAAATACATATGAGTCTTGTTTGTGCCCTCATTCAGAAAACAGGATCAATCAATCATCACTGTGCAAAGACAGACAAGTTGCAGAGTAATGTGGTCGCCAAAAATCGTCATAGAAACACTTCTAAATAGACAGCAGTTTTTCTTTCATTATATTATAATGCTGACAGTCTTGTATCAACAAGAAAATCATGTTTATGATTGCATGTTCCTTCTTCCTTTTACCACAACACCTGAGCTTTCCCATGAGGCATTGCTGCTGCTCCTGTAAAAGGTAAGTACTGTGCTGACTGAGGTGTAAAATAAATAGACAGCAAGGCAATGGACAGCAAGATAGGGTGAGTGTTGTAGGATGCCAAGAATGCACGTGAAAAGAGAGGAGGGAGGGTGCAGAGAAAAGAGAGAGAAAGGTTGTGTACATTTGTGTGTGTCAGAAAAAGAGAGTGAGAAAATGTAAAAAAAAAAAAAAAAAAAGAAAAAGAAAAAGGGAGCAAGAGAGACAGAGAGAGAAAGAGAGAGAGAGAGAGAGAGAATGAGTGTGTGTAGGTGTGTGTGTGTGTGTGTGTGTGTTTGCGCACACTGGTACAGAGATGGATCACCAGCGCTTGTATCTTCTCCGCGGCCATGCCTAGCAGCACGTCAGCGGCAGCCTCCATTTACATTAGGGAGATTTAAGCTGTCTCAGGCAATGGTGACAAGTCAAGGTGTTTCACTTTAATTACACTGGGCAAGGTCACCCCCTAGCTGGCTCACCCTCACACAGGAGGAGAAGGAGGAGGACGACTACGAAGAGGAGGTGATGGTGGTGGGGTGGGTGAGGTGTGTAGGGTGTGAGCTCATGCCTGTATTTACATTCTCATTTTCAACCCCCCCTCTCCACCCCCCACACCCACCCCATTTCAACCCACCATGCTTTAATACACCATCACTGACTCACTGTACAAAGTATGCACACTACAATATGCATGCACACACACACACACACACACACACACTGGAAGCACACATAAAAAGGTGGCCATGGATTTAAGGAGAGAAATATCCTGGAGATAATATACATCAGGACATACAAACACACTGTAAACAAACATTTTTCAACACTCTCAAACAGAATACAAACATACACAAACGACTACACATTACCCAGCAAGCCCGTTTGTTCCAAATAATCCCTAGTGACAAAATAAACGCCACGGTGTATGAGGTTATAGCCTTAATGGGCCATACGCCATTGAGGTGACATAGTGTATTACACACCCTTAATATGACACCTATTGCCTACTGCGCTTTTAGCCAGGTCTCTCTGCCTTTTTTCTCTTTACCTCTCCACTCTAGCTTGTCTGTCCCGGGGCCATGGTGTTGTACAGTGGAAGTGACAGATTGTGAGTTCACAGAGTGCCTTTATGGTGTGAGTTAACCCTGTCCTGAGAGGCCCACAGAGGCCGGCCATGGGAGAGAGAGAGAGAGTCAGGCAGAGCAAAATTTGTGTTTTCTTCTTTCTCCCTCTCATATCGGTTTGTCTACGTCTTATTTTTGTACCCTTATCAGTAGTGTTCATGTACTAACGATTTAAAGTACTAGGAAGAATACAAAAATCAGTGACCTTTTGTGCTCTTATCTGTTAAAAAAGCAGGTTGAAGAGACAAGAGTGATGTAATAGATTTTTAAAATGTCCAATTTTAAGAACAAACACAGCATATAATGTTTGACCTTAAATATACAATACATTATTCCCCAAACTATTTTAACTATTTTAAGATCAAGTACTGTATTCTGTTGAAAAAAGATGATAGTAATGCTGTCTGTATGTTTTTTATTTGTTATAATTTATACTTCCTTTTGTTAAGTCACATAACTAAATTGATTGTATGAAACTGAGACTACATAATATCTGCAGGATGAAGGAAATCTTTTGGGGATAAAACATGGCATATTGGAGTTGTGACTTATTGTGAACTGAAGAATTTGAGAGATTAACAAAAGAGCACATTGACGCGTTAAGCGGATTTTTAATACTGTTAACAATATCAACTGAATCTTTTTCTAGAAAGCACTCTCTAAAAACCTTCTACTCATTTGTGTGTGTTTTCCACAGAGATTTGATGTCAGGCTGTCAGTTAAAAGCAGCCTTACCTTTCTTATCAGCATCACAGCTTTATCCGTTAAAGCTGCAGTTATTTAAAAAAAATAGAAGGAGCAAGAGGGTGGGAGTGAATGAAAGAAAGGGGGAAAAAGAAGAGAGACAGGAGGGAGAGGGAGAGAAAAAGAAGGAAGTGCCTTCAGGGGAAGTTATTAAAGAAGGTGCAAGCTGGCTGGCTTGGCAGCAGTTCAAAGGGGGTGGATCCCCTTGCCTCCCTGCACCCAAATGGCAGTTGCTGGCACCACCGCTAAACACACAATGCCTTGTGGCAAAACTGTGTCTTTCATTGACAGATGAGTGGGGAAAGGCAAGGAAAGCGAAGAGGGAGGAGGGAACACAAAATGCTGCTATTCGCTCCTTTTTTGAGGTGGAAAAAAAAGACTTAACCTGAAAGAGGTGTTAGCCCTCTAACCAGTAGTGAAAGGCCAAGCTCCACTCACACACACACAGTAAAACACACACGCACACACACACACAAAGAAAATGTGTTTCTAGCCATTTTTGGAGTTTTGGAAGGTGTGAAGAACTATGAGAGTCTTTTTTGTCATAATTATAGCTGGCTGCAAGTAACAAAGAGTCCAAAATAACCACAATAATGAAGGAAAGACGGCAGCAGCTGAGAGACTTAAGTTTTATCTTTGCCATGTTAAACTACACTGACTGTGATACTAAAATTAAAAGCAGAACATCCAATTTATTGAACACATGTAAAAACATACATTAATGTGTTGCTTTTTTTCTCTGCCTCCTGCAGTAGATTTGACTTCATACTTGCTCGCAGGTACAAGGTTAACAGATTTCATTGGATACAGGCCCTCAAGCTTCAGTCAATACTGCTCGTCAATAATTCTTATTAATACATGGATTTCAAAGGATTTATTTTATTCAACTGAATGTAAAACGTGCAGTTGAAGTGTGTCGCTAAGCCAGGCTGTGTTATCATTATATGAACATACTGTATGTCAGTGACACAGAGATTTGGTTCTGTGCTGAATATTTGCCACTTGACAGATGTAAGAAACAGTAATGATCATTTACTCTATATATCCAATTACAGACAGCCAAAGATCAACATATCACAATTGCACTATTCACATGTAAGATAGATTCACACAACATGCATATTAACACAAATGTACCTGGACTTCTCTCTCTCTCTCTCTCTCTCTCTCTCTCTCTCTCTCTCTCTCTATCCCACACAAACACGCACTGAGAACATGTACATGAACAACTGCACACACAGTCAGGCCAGCTTATAGTTAGATTTATACATACATATATAATCAGCAGCCTATATAGTAGCCCTGACCCTGCAGGTCTAGAGCAAGGCCGGGGAGATGCATCTGAAAAGTCTTAAGTCTAAAAGCATCAATAATGACCTGTCCCATCACCCACTGCAAGAGGCCAGCAAAGTACAGGATAATCAGATGGATGGATGGATAGATGGATGAATTAAAGTGTAGAGTAAGAGTCATGTTAACCATGTTAACCTGTTCAAATACAGTGATAACACTATCCATAGGCGGAGCCAGAACATCAAGGAGCAGCACCATGTGAACACAAAACACATAACATGTTGCTGTTTTTTTAACAATTAATTACAGAAATAAGTAGTGAAAAAATACTCTGATGAAGGCATTTATATGATTGCATTGATCTAATGCCTCATCTTATATTGTAAATTATCACATCATTTTGCAAAATGTGATGCAACAGTACTGGCCTTGCAAGGCTTTTCAAGAATAAAACATGAACCATCAAAACACTGAAAAACTAAGTTGGACAGAAGTTTTGCGATGCATAGGATTAAAGAGCTCAGTTAATCTGATGTCTCCTGCATAACAGGCAGATTGCTAAATTCTGACTGACCAGTCTTTAAGTGTATAGAGGCTGCAAATTAATTAACAGATGTGTCCTGCTGCTTCAGATGGCTGCAGAGATTTAATGACCTGAAGGAGAAGCTTTTCATACAGTATAAAAAGCAGCTGTGGACAACAGATACTGTCAAAATCAATCATACTTACTTAACTGTTTTAACACCATTAAACTTTATATGTTTTAATGGTCAGAGAGTGTTTAATTAAATATAATTTATGTATATTTTAAGCATCATTCCATTATTTCTGTTAATTTTCTGAAAGAAGTTAATTTGCCCTTATTGATAAAATCACTAAAGTGCCAGCAGAGGGACATTGCTTCAGAAACAGGCGTGGTTCTATTCTCATCACAGCAAAACACCAACAATTCATGCTGTACTAAACCCCCCTGCCTGCTTGTTCCTCTCCTCCTACCTGTGCTGCATGTGTGCTCCAATTGGCACCAAAAACATAGGCAAAGCAAATTCAGGAACTGGTCAGAGCACTGCTTAAATTGGTTAATATCAGAAACTAGGCTACTGTCTCACCAAAATAACCTGTTAGCTATTGCATCCAAATAACAATCAGCTAGCCAAGCAATTCACAAAAAGCCTCAGCATAATTTCAGCATAGTTTCCATGATCATTTTGGGAAGGCTTAGCCTATTATTAGCAGTACACAAGATATGACACTATTTTTGTTGGGATTGAAATAAGGCGTGATGATATACTTCTGAAATCAAAAATATGTTACACTGAAGTACAATACAATGAAATTAATATTTGTGTCATACAGCTGTGTTTGAATTAAAGTTTTTTGTATGTCTCTGAACTATTAAATGATTTAAAGGAATAGTTCCAATTTTATTTCATTTTGGACACAATGAAAATGTTTTGAGAACACTCGTAAACAGCTCATGCAATATTCATGCTGAAGTTAAAAATCAAGCAGTAAGCTAGGACAGTCCATGTTCAGGGACAGTTTGCTGAAGACAGAAGTAGTGCTATAAAGGCACCACCATTCCATTCTTGCTCCACCTCTGGTTTTGCCTGTCAGTGCATGATGGTAGCCAAAAAGACATAGGAGACTTCTGTCGCTTTGGCTTGCCAGCTGGCCGTCCAATGCTCCTAGTAGAGTACTATACGTCTGGCAGCGGCATTATGTTCTAATACAGTGGAACGAAAGAACAATGTGATTGGACTATAAGCTTCAGTTTATCTGATGCGCTGATCCCCCCACTGCAAAGTGTGGATTTCTCTGCAAATATGTCAAGATAGCCCATCCCTGCATCTGCACCAGTTATACAAGTCAGCCAAACAGACTTGTATCACAGCATGGTGCTGGCCACTTCTCCTTGTAGAATGAAGATCTTATAAAACAAACAAAAACACCAGTAGTTGCATATTTGAGTTCTACAATTAGAAGCAGTCCTCTAAAAAGCCATCTTACCATTCGACTAATAATAACAGAACTATAGTCACAGTACGTAGTTATCTTTTATGTGCATCTTCACATCTCATCAGTATGATAAAACACACTCATATTCCTTTAGCAAGATGATCCGGTTATGTATGTTGTATCTGTGCTTTCATTATTTATTGTTTCAATGTGGATTATGTCATGCACTGACAGTGGTTTTGTGTCCCGGGTAAGTGAAAAGACAAATACTCCACTAGAGTAGACAATAAAATCACTTTATAATGCAATAGAACATGACGCTGCACCATCTGCTGTTCTGACAGGAATTCTGATGTAAGGTTGTAAGGTAACACAGTTAACATCATAGATATCATGCAGAAAAGCATGCATGACAGCAGGCAACATAGAAGAGATTATTCATAAGATAACAGTATCCACACTTTTGGTATGGTACACGAAAAAGCAAGAGCAAAAGTCTAATGTGGTCTATTCTACTCTCAAATACCAGACTAAATATTGGTTTTACATTTTTGGGAAAATCAACTGGGTCAGACAATGGCACATAAACTCTGCCCTGAGAGTGCTGAGGGTGTCTGCATATCCTCTCACTGTGTGTGTGTGTGAAACAGAAACAGTTGTCAAGCCATGGCCAACTCAGTCACGCTGCCACTGAGCTCCGAACAATGACCTGAATGTAATGACAGATGACACACAGGGTGTGTGGATGCAGCACAGGACACAACCAAAACTCCATCTGTTACTCTGCCATGTTAGAGGGGATTCACTTTTTAACACGCTGCACTGAATCTGTTGGGACACGTAAAGCACACTTCCTTTTAATTAAAACACTCTCTTTCCAGTGATAGAGATTTTAATCTTGTAACTTCAATGGCAGATTTTATGCTCCACTGTAGGGTTGAGAAAAAAATACACTTTTGGGTTTCTAAAACGTGCACAAAACCAATTAGGTGAACTCTAAAATTCAAGGCCCTAAAGATATCATTACAGGTGTAATTGTGGATTAACAGATTTTCATTGAACAATTGAGACAATGTGTACAGAGCTGGAACGATTAGTCGAGCAACAAAAAAAGTTTTGATTTAAAGACATTTTCAAGTAATAATGCAGAACATCCTCTGATTCCAGCTTTCTCAAATGTGAGGTATTATAGTTTTTATTTGTCTTTTATTATCGTAAACTGAATATCTTTGGATTTTGGATTGTTAGTCAAGGCAAAGGAAGACATTTATTGCCATCACGGTGCATTTATTACAATTTTCTGACATTTAATGGAGTAATTAACCACAACGGGTAGATTACCTGAAAAAATAAATAGTCAACACATGCTGCCCTTAATATATACACATACAAAATACACAGTTCTGTGAATTATTACAGAATAACTTGTTATTTCTGATTGTTTTTAAAAAGAAAAAAGAACATAAATGTTAATTTGTTGTCTATCTCTACATTCTCTCTTTATATTTGCCTTTTAATTCAAGATACCAAAAAGAGAATGACAGTAGACAAAATAATTACAGAAGAATGTGTGTGTGTGTGTGTGTGTGTGTGTGTGTGTGTGTGTGTGTGTGTGTGTGTGTGTGTGTGTGTGAACCTAAGTGTATATGAGCATTTGTGTGAGTCTTACCCTAAAAGACCTGTCATGAGTGAGAGATTTTAGCCAAATCAGCAGAGATGAGAAGCTTTTCACAGTGAGCACAGCTGCCAGTGCAGGAGGCTGGAAGGGTAACAGTGGTTGCTTTAAATGTATTTTCTACAACACTTTCTCAATTAAAGGCCCTTTTTACACATAGCACTCTGCTAATAACATAATGGTGAGTAGAATGTCATTGAGTGGTGTAATGTACCTAAATCCCTCACCACCAATTTTAATGCTTTCATAATTGGAGCCCACTTTGGAACGTAGTGGCAGCAGTGGAAAGGCAGTGAGAAATGATTTGTAAAGATGTCCGCGCTGGAAATAATAACCAGCCTTGGTGCTAATGCAGGGCTCTTTGCGAAAGGGGAGGGAAAAAAACATGTTGCTAATTGAGTTTGCCTGAAAAAAGACATTTAAAACTCATCATTTCATTTTACAGTCCTTTTTGTGGCACATTGTGTTTAGAAAGGGGAAGGGGAACACTAGTGGTGTTTCACATCCATTTGGAGGTTAATGGTCAAGTTTCAGGCTTTTAAATGTGGTAAAAACTACACTGAAAGGATTTACTCTAATTGCAAAGGGTGAATTTTTTTTTTCCCAAAACACGTGAACTCTTGCCATTCAAAATGTACCAACAGAAATTGCTCCGCTTATGCAAGATAAATACCAGTTTTAGCCTTTTTTGCTTGCAATCAGAGTAATATGATAATTTTGCCAAAACATTTTGCTTGTAGTTAAAGATATTTTTAAATGATCAACACATAATTCTTGGCTAAATGAGTTCTGAAATGTACCCAAAATCACTTTCAGCGTAGACTTTTTCAACATAAACCTCGCAATCTTTTTTCTTCTTTGTTTCCTTGGGAAAAAAAAACACCGTTTGGAGTGGACTGCCCCTGATTTGTGAGTCCATCCTGAGACTATACATTACCCTCCACTACAATGACCCCTAGCCCTGTCTAAACACAAGCCTTAATGACTCATGGTTGGTGGGCACACTCCTTGGTTATAGGGCTCCGCAGGCTGTGGCCGGGGCAAGGAAAGGACACTAGGCACCAGGATTGAGTGGACTCCACACAAACATTAGTACCCTTGCTTCTGGGTTGTATTGCATCAATGTCAATGGGTAAAAACATGTCCTCCATCTTCAAAACCACACCCTGAGGGATGAGAAAAGCACCTGCAGACCCCTTATCTATCAAAAGATAATGGCCAAAGTCAAATCAGTCTTTCTCTGAAAGCACTCAGCTGTTGCGCCGTGGCAGGATGTGGCAAGTTGTACAAATTAGCTGAGGCCCTGTTACTCATAGATAAGCTATTGTCCTGAAACAGCACTACATCCTTTTTAGCTTTCCCTGCTCTTTCCACTAAAAAAAATGGGAGGTCTGCAAAAATACCCCGTCTATAAAATGAAACAAGGAAAAGGGAGCTTGGGGTGAAGGAGCAGGAAAATCATTTACGGTAGCATGATGAAGTGTCTGTTTCTCCTGGCAAAAAACAACTTAACAGGTGCCTTAAGAGAAGGAGTTGTCCTATAATCGTAAAAGCTTTTTTGATCATTTAACCCGTACATCTAATCAATCAGCAGAGGAAGCAGACATACAAGCACACACACACATATAAGCATTCCACAGGAACTGCACACGACACAAGCAATATATAACACAAAAGGTTAATAGCTCAGAGAGAAACTGGGGAAGGTAGAGAAATCAGTAGTAAGATGTATGGTACATACACTGGTAGCAAGGAATGACCAGGGATCAATATATATATATATATATATATTCTTTCCTGCTACTTGTGAGAGAGTAGTTGTATTTTGAGATGTAAATTCACATGCAGCCTGCTGTAGTAGTGTGTACTGCATAAAAGTGCTCAGAATAAGGAAGACATATCTGATATTTAATCAAAACGACTTTTCTAATGCTAGCATTTGATTTTATTTGCTGCTGAACACTGCTTCACTTTCTCCTCCAATTGGTTTTAAATCAAGGTTTCTATAGGTGATTTATGCTTACTCAAAGTAGCAGAGTGACACATTAATTAAACACACATAGGAAGAGGAGAAGTCGTAGGAGTCTTGACAGATGAGCCTGATGGCACTGAGAATGGCACAGAACCTCACCAGCTGGTAGTGGACCTAGCGCCAACTGCCCATCTAGGTTGGCAGCTTGCTCTAACATGCCAGTCGAGACCTGTGAGGGCTCAGCTCACGACCAGTATAATGCCAGAGGGTATCAGCTGCCAAACCTTCACAGTCGGCTCTCAGATGGAGCAACTGAGGCATTAAATCTAATGAGAAAGAACTAAAAGTAATTCAGGATACAACTGATAATAATAGAAATAGACAAAATTAAACTGAATCATAAGAACGTGTAAATGTTGAAAACATGGTAAATACAGGATAATACATTATTTCAGTTAATTATCTAAAAACCTTTAAGATTTCCCACCTGCTAAAATAAAATAAAAGCATATCTTGATTCTAGGGCTGCAAATAATGATTATCTCAATTACTGATTAATCTGATGATTATTTTCTCAATTAATTGATTAGTTGTTGTTGGTTCAGAAAATGTCAGAAAATGGCGAAAAATGTAAAAAAAAATCATTCTTTCCTAAGGCATAAGGTGACGTCCTCAAGGAACTTCTTTTGTCAGTTGACAGTTGGCAAATGATTTAATATTTGGCAACTTCTCCATTAATCGGCTATATGTTGCAGCTCTACTCAGATCATCATCAAAAAAGACCTCGACTAAATTACACGAGTGGTTGATGCAAATCAAAGACTATGAAAATATTTCCTGAAATTACTGCAGTGAGTGCATCAGTAAATTAAATGTCTAAAACTCATCTCATGTACAGAAAATCTGACACTTCTTTGTGCATTTGAGAGACTCTTGGAAGTTCATAAGAGCACTCATGGTTAGAGAACAAGTGGGGGTTGAGCGGGTTGTCCACTACTCAGAAGGTCGGTGGTTCGATCCCCGCCTCTTCCTGTCTGCATGTTAAAGTGTCCTTGGGCTAGACACTGCCCAGACTGAGTGCCAGCACACTTACTTGCTGCCATCGGTGTGTGTGTCTGTTTGTGTTTGTGTGTGTGTGTGTGTGTGTGTGTGTGTGTGTGTGTGTGTGTGTGTGTGTGTGTGTGTGTTGGATGAAAGCACTTTGAATAAAATCTCTATATAAATGCAACCATTTATCATTTATATACATTCTTACATTTTAAATGTACTTAATTTTTAGAGAAGAATGAGCATATTTTGGGAATAGAGAGGGAGCAAAACTAAGGATGAGATGAGCCAAACATTCCTTTCAGGACAGGTGTAATTATTAAGTAAGAATAATGTAAGCAAGAATCTAGGTCTAATTTAAGAAGATGATCTACAGGCATCCTGCAAAAAGACACAAGCGCTGACACATGCTAGCAGAGATTCTAACTCAAATCCAGCTACATGTGGAAAAGAGAGACAGATCAAGAATATTTAGGGGGGTGTGGGGTGTGGAGAACGGCAGGGAAAAACAGACAGACAGAAAAAGAGAATGGGAGATCCAGAGGCTTGTCAGTCATGGCAATGCACACTGACAAGCCAACTCTGTGGATAATGTTTCTGTCACTGAGCACTCTAATCACAGTGTTCTTAGTCAAAACCAATCCCCTCGTATCTGTGCGCCCGCAAAGTGTCGGGATGTTTCTAGCAAACAGCTGAAAGAAACATACAAAGAGCGGGTGTCAAGGCAGGCAGACACACTCACATCTCTACCACTGTCACCCGCTGTGCACACAGTAGTAGTACAAAATGCAAGGGAAAAATCACGGAAAGAGAGAGAAGAGGTCGATGGTGTACACCAAAAAGGAAGAGAAAGTGAAATAGGTTTTAAACACACCCAAGCAGGTATTGCCTGTCAGAACACATTGCCATCCTCTAATTGGGTCATTTTTGATACCCCCTACCGCATGGTGCCAGCGTATTGATGGGGAGGTGTCAGGGTGCCAAGAGCCTGCAAGGCCTCACTGGCACCGAATCAAAGCAGGCAAAAACGCTGCCCGCAGACAATCTGGCAAGCCCGAGCACACACAGGCGCAAGAACATCCAAAAACATGGCCCCACAGCTCCCGTCTGTACCACCGGGGCGTAATTGGTACATGGGCATTCCGGCGCGTTTTCAAAGGAGGGAACTTAATCCACATGTGTACTATGAAATTGGCTATTTTGTCCCAGCATCCCCCCTTCTTCCTCTCCTGCTCTCCTTCTCACCCTCCCCCAGTTTGCAACCCTTCCACCGATTTAGCACTCCAAATACATCTTGTTTCTCTCACAGTTTCCCATCAACTATCAACTGCCACACTATCTTTCTCTCTGAAATCGCCCCAGGTTTGACCACGATGTCTTAGCCTGTGAAGGCGGACAAGGATGCCTAATCTTTACTCGGTGCTCTGCTTGACAAGATTTCACTCGTTTGAGTTTGTTTGTTGTTGTGTTTGGGCCTGTATGTGTGCGTGTCAATATGTTTGTCTGTACTGTTAAGTATGCAGATGTGCACAGCCTTAAATAAATTGAATTTGTTCGTCGTGCTTGCACATAAAGCTGTGGAGTTGGGTTTAAGGGTGTGGGTTGTGGATTGATGCTTACAGTAAGGATGTGGGTGAGCCACAGCAAACACATCCCACTCCTCTTCTTAGACCCAGAATCTT
The DNA here is from genome assembly GCF_027409825.1 of Scomber japonicus. Classification (NCBI taxonomy): domain Eukaryota; kingdom Metazoa; phylum Chordata; class Actinopteri; order Scombriformes; family Scombridae; genus Scomber; species Scomber japonicus. The sequence goes on along the minus strand of NC_070587.1, from coordinate 5,411,972 downwards.
TAAATCTGAATACTCCCAAACAGCAACATCCTCTCATCTGTTTCTTCTGTTCTGTACATTCCTACGTCGAAGAACACTGTCGCATCTCCTCTTCCTTTGTGTGGTGGAGTGTGCCTTCCAGCCAGCCTGGCATTGACTGGCACATGGAGTAAACCGACTCCAGCTGCTTTCTGACCGAGGGGAACTTGTTTAATTAACCACGCTCTGGTTCCAATGAAAGGGTTGGTTTCGCCCCCAGCTGTTGACCAGTCTGTGGCACCCCGGGGCCCTGATGGGGACTGGCATATCACCCCTGGTCCGGTCCGATCCACATTTCCCAGACAAAGATGGACTCTGCCTGTCATGCCAGGATGTATCACGCCTGAGCCCTCCTTCATAAATTAAACATGAGATCTGGAGGAGTTCTTTTAAAAAAGGAAAAAAACCCAGAGGATGTTTCTCTGCTCAGATTCACCCACGCTGTTTTTCTTTCCTTTTTTTTTTCTATGACTCGGACTCACTCAGACATGGAAAAAAGGAAGAATGGGGAGAAGGTATAAACAGGTGCAGAGGTGAATTAGAAAACAGTGCCCTCAAAGACTTTCTCAAGTGTGTGTTTGTGAGTATGTATGTGTGGGCAGTCCATGGTGGCCTGAAAGAGCACTTCAAAGAGCCTTCTGATGGTTGTCTGGACCTTTCCATGTGCTTTTGGGGATACACTCACATGTATGAAATGAACTTAGCTTTTAAGCATTACTCATCCTGTGTGTTAAGACTATAGTTCTAGTGCAGGTGGCTGAGTGAATATAAAGTTTCATCTTAAAAGTCTGTTTGTCTTAAATCACTACAAATTGTCTTCTCTACCATCAGCATTCAATATTCAATTCAACATTAAAGACTTAAGTTATTTCGTATTGCAGATCATTTCCACTATATACAAGCAGACACAACACTAACATCTCACCATCTTAAACATACTATAACCCACCTAATCTTCAACTCTTATTAGAGCCCTGAATCACAAGACAGATCACCATCAAAGCCATCAGGCGCAGGGTTTGTGTGTGTCTTTGTGTCTGATATACGTTTTTGGAAATGAGGGAAGATCTGGTTGAATTAAAAGGGTAAAATTTAAAAAGCTGTTAGTACTTTGAGTTGGCAGGGACAATATGGACTAAAAAAACAGATTTTTGAAGCTTGAAAAGTGAGATATGAAACGTCAAACTTTCCTCGACCATGAAAGACTCATGATTTTCATGATATCTGTTGTTTATACAGCTAATACATGGCCAGAGCATGAAACTCACTTTAAAATTTTGCTTAACATTACCTCAAATTATATTCAGACATACATTTGTATTTTATAATTAGGGGGATTACACAATAAATTATACATTCTGATATTTTCTAATCACATACCTCATTATTTCCACTTTGCTTTCTGACTGCTAAGTGCAGAATCTCGACAGTGCTAATTGTTCCCACTCTGTTCCCACTCTCTTCCTAAATAAATAAGCCTTTACAGGAGTTGAAAACCAATGTGACATTCAGAAAAGGGAATGTCACCACCTAGCCATAGTGGAAGTCTTTCTAGACCAAGTGAGAGCTGGAGTGCCACCAAGAGAGATCATTTCACTGGCATCTGGATGACAGGTCATACCATCGCCAAGCACAATTGTCACCTTAAGTTGTCATGCATCTGGTGTCTTTGATGCAGTGATAATGCACACTGGAAGGGTATCATGTCATCACCTGCACCCCTCAACGAATCATGTGTGAAGACACAAATCACATCAACACCCAAGAACAAAGCAATGGGTCTTTTTTTTTTGTTGTGGTTTGGTTTTAGTTTTTCTTACATCTGCACAACTCTCACAAGAGCACTGTGATTTCTGAAGATCTTTGAACCCATGTTGGACTGCCTTCTTCCACTCTCTTCTACTGCTTGACTCCAACAGCCATCCCCTATCCACCTCCCTTGTCATTTTTTTCCCAGTGAGTCCATGGCAGAGTCCACAGGAGCCCCATTTGCCGTGACATATGGCGAACAAGGCAGGCACTGCGAGCGAGTGGCCCTGTCTGGAGCTGTGACTTAGTGTCGTCCCTCAGTGCCTCTGGCAGCACAGGGACAGAGGGATGAAGGGGATGGAGGAAGAGGGAGAGAGGAGGTGCAGAGACAGGGAGTTAGGGTGGGAGTTAAGGCAGAGGGGGGATTCATGCTGGAGTTTCTCGCCCTGGAGACACACTGGCAGTCCTAAGATTAGAGGGGTAATCAATCTCAGCGTGGAGCCGGCCAATCCCACCGCCCCACGGCCTGGCAACCTGGCCTCTTCAGGTGGGGGCAGGGCTGCGGGGAGCAAAGGAACACTGACAGGAAGGACCGAGAGGAGAGAGAGAGAGAGAGTTGAGGAGAAAGAATATGCTTTATTAAGAGTCATTTGTCCTTTAACAAGCCTTGGTGCTGGACAGGTGATGAAGCATAGCACCACAAACACATATGATTACTGTCATCGTTGTTTACTGGTGTAGCTGCCTCTGTCACCTCACTAGGGAAACCTTGTTTTGGGTGCTCCTAACAAACACGCACACACACACACACACACACACACACACACACACACACACACACACACACACACACACACACACACACACACACACACACACACACACACACACACACACACACACACACACACACACACACACACACACACACACACACACGACCCAAACTGTGCAGCACCACTCTTGGTCATAGTTAGGGCTGTGCTGATCTGTTACTCAGCATTTGTATCAGTCCAATACCAGCAAAGAACACTGGGTCAGTACTACGAAGTGAAAATAAAATACATATTAAAGTACGACACACACTGATCCTCTTAAATCCTAAATATAATGTAAACGCTTCTATAGGCACACTTTGTGCAGATAACTGTTACGAGAAGTGGCAACACGTCATGTGATAATAGCTGCCACAGCAGCTGCCTGCCATCGTCATGTCAGCTATGTTATTTTAGGCTAAAGAAAGAAGAAAAAAATAAAAAACAACTAAACGACAGACTGCCAAGAGTGCAATACAAGTGTCTTAAGGGGAGCAGTAAGTGTTGGTCGGCTTTAACACCAGAGACTTTGTAAAACACTTTTAGAAACATCATGCAAAGTAACAAGGCCAATAAGATGTGTCACAGCAGCAAACATTATTTGAAGCAATGAAGAAGAAAATACTCCCTCTAGACTGTGAAAAAAAGGTGGAATTGATTGTGGTCGATGGCCAATCCACTTTTAATGGTCAGAACTACAGGTTGTTTACATGCAGATCTTAAGCCTTGCTGCACATGCCAAACCAAAATGCTTGTGAGACACTACAGTGGTAAGTATTGTGATATATGGAGCTCAAAACGTGTGGCATCCTGTATGTCATTACTAAATCTGAAAGTACACTAGTGTCAAACAAAAAGTGGTAACAGTATTCAATAAATGCTGTTAAAAAACTAATTTTGTGAAAAAGTGTAATTCAATAAAAGGAAGTACCACTCATGCAAAACTGAGTCATGTGTAAACTATGCATTTATAGTTGCCACATATATAGATTTTATACAAAGTGTTTGTTAACAAGGTATGTTAACAGATGGAGAGAAGTACATTTAATTGATATTGTTATCAGTAGACACCCTGTTTACTCTGTGGAGAAAAAAAGAGTATCTCTAAGTCCTATCACAAGTTTAAGGGCGAGCCATCACAGTTAGTTAGGTCAGGTGTGCTAATTTACAGATCAGTTACATATTATTGGCCCCTTTTCCTGCTAGTGGCTTTAGCAAAGGTGTATAGAGCATAGCCCCAGCTAATGAGTCACAGAAGACTATGGACTAGTTTGAATTACTCACAGTCACCTTTACTAATTACCGTCAATGTCTCTTAAGCTGGAGAATGCATGCAAATCAATTAACGTCCTCAATACTGCAGAGATTAACTAGAGAGCGAGATGTAATATAATGCAATAAAGAGAAGACTGCTAAAGGTGTAACAGGGAAGGAAAATTAAAATAAAGGAAGAAACACCCCTCATGAGGCCTTTTACAGATAAATGAAATAATTAGACCCAACTCCCCAGTGGCCTTTACCATTTTATTTTATTTCAAGGGAAATAATAATTAGAGATCTTTTTTTTTTTCCTTTTACAAAGCGTCTGTATTTTTTTTCCATCTTTAATCTTTAATCAGTGTGGAACATTTCCCTTTGGGCAATAAGGTGCTTTATGTGAAGATGTAATATTGTGTAGCATCTTGAGGAAGCAAGCATCATGTTTTAACCAATGTAATAGCTTCACCGCTGTAACCTTCTTCATCAAACTACTGTATTTATATCTATAACAACGCAGGTAGTTGTGAGGTAGGAAAGCTTCTTTTAATTGGACCAACAGGTCTGAACCGAGTCCCATCTGTGGTGTGGTAGGGACTTAATTATAAGCAAACATGGCTACTATCGATACACCACAAAACCGCAGCGAGGAAGAGGGTTAAGAATAATCTTGACGCCCCGCGGGTCATCGCACACTGTAAACAACATGGATTTATCCAAAAACAAGACAGAGAAGAAACAGAACATAACAAGTTGTATGAAATCAATATGAGCCAAAGCAAGAATCAAAGCTGGAATAAGGAAAATCAGACTAAATTGGACTTTTTGTTGTGCTTGGTCAAAGATAGTGCAGCTAGAGATGAACCTCAGGAGAGAATGGCAATAACAGAGTAATACTTGGGAAGAAATAGAGGCCCGTATCTAGAGGAAGAAAATTCAGGTCCTTATGACCCTACACAGTGGACAAAGGCATAGATTTGAGGCACAATCTCTGGCCCCTCTCATGAGCCCATAAAGCCATTTTAAAGTAGAGACAACCATGACTGCTAAGCCAAGGGATTGGGGGAGAAATTCAATGTCTCAGCGTGTAGTTCGCCTCCAGTTGTGGTCCACAACATCTAAGACTAGCTGCTTGGCTCATCTGTGATCCGTGCTTCCAGCCACTTGCATTAATTGAGCTCATAATTGAATAGTTGTCTTCATTAGTTCCAGTCCCCTGCTCCCGAGTCTCGGTTACGGATTACTGGGAAAATGTTTGTGCTAATGTCTTCACAGAAAGCTTATAGGTGACCATTCACATCCTCCTCTCTGCTCATCATTGTGTTGTTACGTCACTGAAGAGAAACGACTGTCACTCACAGCTGACCAGTGACACAATGTGTGTTCCCTTAGCAACCATGGCTTTTCAAGACACCAAAGAGATACAAAACAGCCATTGAGGAGGTGGCTTGTTGAATGGAAACAATCGACCAAAGTCATTAATATTCTTGTGGATATCCAGGCTTCTACACAAAAGCTCTACCTGCAGGAAGGCTCTTCCAGCAAATGTATCACCTCAGCCAAGTCAATGTTAATGTCATCAACAAATCCTAAAAATAATTCACAAGATCTTTAATATATAATCAAGATGTGTGATTTAAATTCAACAACACATTTTATGCTCATATAGCTTAGACAGACATGAAAAAAATTATCCAAATACCCAGAAGGCACGGGCCAAGTTCTGGTAAGAAAATTCCAGTTTGATTGAGAGGGAAAAACAGGTACACAAATAAACAGCATGCATAGAGACAGGCCAGACATCAGCACTGTGATGTGCTTGAGGTCGTGCAGTATGGTAGAGAAGATAAAGGGAAATTAAAGGAAAGGTCCCTGACCCTCTCCGATAGCTCTAAATGCCTTGCAATTTTCCACAGGAGACGAAAATCCTCCTCCACAAATGAAGGGCTGCGTCTGACCTCTTCCAAGAGCGCAGGAAGTTTAAGAGAGGTTGACAAAAAAAAGCAAGATTCAAAGAGAAGCGAAATGGTAATTTGACTTGCGAACAGACATTTCTAACCCCTTTAAGGTGCATTTTAATAAATCCTCTGCAATTTGCATCTCCTGCACCCAGCCAATTATTATGGCATGCGTCAGATTGAGGCAACATCTATAGAAAGTCTGACACTGTCAAATTGGCAAACAAAATGAAGCCTAAAAAGGTGGCGTCACAGAAAGCAGGCCCAGCCTTCATGCAAAGACTTAAAGACAGTTGTTCCCCTCATTAGAGCATCATTTTGCAATAATTATCTATAAGTGCTCTCAAACATCTTGGAGAGGTGAAACAAACTATGCAGAGCTCCAAGTAAAATTATGACGGGTAACTAGAAAAACCAACAAAAGCGGTTGTCAGACATGCACTGCATTGAATGTTAGAGCAAATCAACTTCACCCTGGTGATGACTGACATACTAAACCAATTTAATCAAATGAAATTTAGGGGCAATTTAGGACACACTTGAAAAATCTTCCACTGTCTGCCACAGACACCTCACATATGTCTACCTTGGAGCACAGACACCTTTTCCCTCTCACCAAAACGGATTCACCCATTTCCTGGTACCTAACAGCTTCACAAATAGGAAGTGACTGTGCCGCCCTGGAACAAACAACGCCCGAAAGCATCAAAAATTGATCTTATATGAATATTCAACAAGGGAGCATAAGAAACTGAATTCCTCATTTTCACCTTCCTTCCTTTCCACATTGCAGCTTTTTCTCTAACTGCATAATTAATGTGTGAACAGCAAAGTGTGAATTTGTTTGTGTTGCGAAATAAAGAATGGTGGGAATTTATAAAAAGACGACAACTCTATTCCTTTGTACTCTTTAGAAGAACATTAGGGTAATCAGAAGAGGAGGTGGATTTGTAATTTATTGTGAATGAAATGATTTATTTTGTATTATATTTTGTATTATATATACACACATATATATTTCTGTAATTTCTTCACTTATTAATCTGCAATATCAGACAACAACAAACTTGCCTCGTCCTTCTCTGGTTGGTGACTTGCTGTTGTTTTTCTTAAAAATACTAAAGAAAAATAAAAAAATAAATAAATTCATAAATTCCTACCATACCATATTTTGCAAAAGTACATTTATATGCATATATATCTATATTTTTCCCCAAACAAATATTGTTACTTTTACATTACAGTTGAAAACAAAGTTGGAATCTGAATGCTTAGTAAAGCCATGCAATGCAAGCTCACTGCCTAAAATGACTTCAATCCTTTGTTTAGTCAGGCTCAGCACGAGTCGTGTGACGTAGGCTCAGAAAGACATACAGCACACACACGCACACACACACACACACACTGTGTCCACCCACCAACATTATCTCCTCTGCTTGTTAATGAGGACAGCTCTCACAAATGCCCTAGCAGAAGTGAAAAATCTGCAGCCCCTTGCTTAGATTTGTTCCCCTGACATCAATCGTTGATCCTGTAATTTTTCCGACCTTTCGGGGTTTTTTGCCCCAATCGTTGATGTGCTTTTAAAATGTATGTCTGCCATTTGCCTCCAAGTATACAATTGGGTATACACATAAAACAGAGGAGAAAAACAACTGGTAGTCAGGGGTTTTGCAAACTAAAAGGATTTTTTTTCTCCAAAGGTACATGGATACCCCGAGGAATAGATTTACTGGCCTAGAATCGGCTGTCAAGATTTGATACATTCTGAAGTTTTGTAGAGATTAATCTAGACAAATTAATGCATTTGTGAGTCCTTCCCATATGTGTGTCTGTGAAAAGGGAGGAGGGAACTGAGAACATGAGAGAGTTAGTATGCTGAAGGTAAGTCAGTGGGCCGGCAGGTAGGTAGGAGACAGAGCGGAGTAATCAGGCTGCCCACAGCCCAATGGCATAGAAATCACACACACCCAAACACACACTCACTCCTTCAATCGTTCATTTTCCTAATGATCCGCATAGCAGCAGAAGGCAGGAAGCCATGCTGACTAGTAGACCTCTGCTTTAACCCTCAATCAGAGCAGCATTACTAATAATACTGTCTTAGTCTTTTTCTTGTTTAGAGTGTGTGCTAGTTTATGAACTTCTTTTGTGTTATTCGAAGCAAGCTAAAAGTTTACAGCAAGTAACACACTGAAAATTCCCTTTTGTTCAAGTCAAGTCTTTTCACTTGAAAATTAAACTTAACTGAAGGTGCATACCCATCTACCTTACCACTGGTTGACACCTTGACCACCAAGAGCATATGTCTGTTACCACATATAGTCTATGACCCGCATTCTGGATGGGGTAAAAAAAACAAACAAAAAAAAAACTTTAACCCACACATTCCAGCAAATACCAGGACGGCCACTGAGGCGAGGTGGCCCTGGGTGGCCATTAGGATGCAGTAAGCAGCGTTTCCATGCAGACACCATCTCCACATGGAAAGGTCACGTCCCTCCCTTCGTGGGTAAATACGCAGACGTATACAAATGCGGTTGCTTGCTGAAATGGTTCACCTTAAGAAGGCATTAGGCTCTCTTCCACTGAACTTTACATCCCTCTCCTCCATTATCTTAACTACTGGCATTTCAACCTCTACCAAAATGCATCCTAACTATGCAAAGCCATTACATCCACATCTTCAAAATCCAAGCGAGATCCTCACTTAGCACAATTTAAACAAGAATTGGAAATAGTTAAACTAGTCATATGATTTCATGATTGTCATTTAATGATTTATGTTTTGTCTCTTTATACACTAAATTAATGCCATGGTGCCATTGTGTCCATTGTTAAAGTTTTTAGTCAATTTCACTATAGGTAATATGAAAATATTATTTTTTTTAAATGTTAAAATATACTAGAAACAAGTATACAGTCTTTTCAGCTGTCTGTCGTTATCTTTATGAAACAGCAGAGCAATAGGGAGTGACACTGATTGACCAACAGTTCATCCTGTTCGACTTGAGATGTGAGTCAGTGCTGTTCTGTGTGTTTTACTCCAGTTTGAGTTTTACACGCTTAAGGTTCACTATAAGGCCCTTAGCACCAAACCTGCCTACAAGGCCCTGCAAGCCTCGCTGCTGTCAACTCACATCTAGCCAGGAGACTAACCCATACTGTCAGTGCCCCGTGTCTACTACCAACACACCTGAGCTGGGGCACGCCTTCTACTCCAGCCCCGAGCATAGCCGGGCCTAGAACGGGCAGTGACTGTTGCAGAGGTGCAGGGGGATTAGGTCATACTAAAGACAGCTTTGTTTTAGAAATGATGGATTTAGTAGAGAAAGTTTAATATTTAGGAAAAGCCTTCCCTTTCTCCTCCTCCAGTTCTAATGTATTTCTGTCTGTTTTTACAACTGTATATTAAATGTCAGTAGGCTAAACTGAAAGGAGGTGAATTCAGATCTTGACATTAAGAGACATTAAGGAACACATGCATGTGTATATATATTAAAGAACTTACTCTGAAAGACACCCACTTGATTTATTTGACTGAAGTTTATGCTCTCACTGTACATCTGGACTGTATTGATTGTGTACCATTTATGGACTTGGAAAAAAAGTGAAACTAATAATTCACTTTTTCAGTGGCATTTATTTATTACTCTATTTATTTTTTTGAAGCTTCACCATTTTCTTGGTAGATGAAGATGAGGATTTTCTTACCTTTAAATTCTCCTTTCTGCGTGTTTGTCTTCCACTTTCATCCATAGTCTGTCCCCCTGTTCCCCTTTTGTTTCCAGTCTTTCCTTTTTTCCCTTTTTGTTATCTCTATCTCGCCATCTCTCCCAGTCCCAGGGGATGGCCTTCTTACCCCTGGCACCAGATCCCAGTGGATGCAAGAAAGCCCCGCCAATGCTGCGCCAGTAGCTCTGCGGTTAGCTTCCCGTGCTGCGCCGAGCCTATTCCCGTGGCACGCTTTCCCAAAGGGAATTCCCACCAGAGACAATGGGCAGCTTACCAGGGTAAACAACAGCGTCCTCCATGCCAGCCTGCCACAAAGGTACAGACAGGGAAAATGGAAGAAGTGTAAATATAGTACAATACTGCATGGTAGCAGAAAAACCAGCCACAATACACAGAGCCAAGTCAGACACAGCCCTCTCAGTGCTTTAGACATTTAGAATCAATGGCAACACAATCACATTCAAAATATGTAATTGTGGCTCCAGCTGCCTCTTTGATTTAGTCAAACAATTGCTTTAGTTTGCTGGAAAAATCTATAAGAACTAATTCTCAGTATCACCAGTAGGAAGAAAAAGAGTCTCATCAAGAAAATACAATGAATTATGGTGCAGTTGGAATCCAAGTGCAGTGAAAAAAGTAAGCCTGTCTGATGTCACGATTATGTCAAAGCATTTGTGAGAGGGGCTGATATAAAAGGATGGTTTGGACTTGAAATTCATATCCACTTACTGCCAGAGCAGGCCTGTATACCTCTCCAAGTAATGGCTGTTTACAAGATAAAAGAAGAGGAAAAATAGCCACTTTTCCCTGCTCAGACATGAAATCCTCTTATGAAATTAGGCTGATAAAAGGGCCTTGTGACGTCGGCCATTTTTCCCCATGTCAAGAAAACCTTGCCTGTGAGCATTATTAATGGCATCCTTGTGGCATGTCATTTTTCTACATCACCAACGCGCTCCTAACAACAACAGCAGAGGGCTGGGCCTGCTAAGCGCTTTGTCAGAACAACAGTGAAGTTACCATGCAGCCCTGTCAAGTTCCCAGAAGCAGGTACAACCTGGGAAGAGCAACAAAACACACTTTGCTGTGTGCATAAAAGCCAAGGGTTAATTTTTGTTGGTTCCTACTTGCCTTCAGAGGGGGTAGAGTGGAAAAATGAAGCGAGGTTGAAACAAATAGCAGCATCGGGAGAGACGTGTGGCCTTCGCTTAAACAGAGCCATAAATCAGTGGACTGACGTGGAGAGAGCGAGGGAAAAAGGGAGAGAGAGGGAGACAGAGGGGGAGAGAGCAAAACCATAAGTGAGACAACAACAGCATAACATTACCAATGTTTAGCCCCACCAACCTACAGGATTAACTCCTCCTATACTTCTGTTATACTGTTTATTTATTTTCTTTCTTTTTTTTATTTGTTAATACAGTGAACATGTCTCCCTACCTTTTCTTCTCAGGTCATATGTGAGTGCAACCACTCATTCACATGGCCAGGTTGACCCTTAGCCTTTACCTTTATTTATTCAAACACATACCTCCAGCATTGTGTTTGAGATGCACAGAGGACACACTCTACAGAACAAAAGCTGCTCATGGTTAAACCACAGGAGATGGCTCACATGCATGTCTGAGATTTCTTAAGAAAACACATACAGAAAATCAATGTGTGCTTAAATGTGAATGAGTCTCTCTATACATATGTCTGTACATGAAAGTGTGTGCATTCACCTGGATGTGCATACAGCATCTACCTGCAGATTAACAAGCCTCTTGAGTTGCAAAGCGGAAGGGGGTGAACATGCATGTGGATTACATGTAGCGAGCATCATCATTCAGTGATGCCTTTAATGAAGTCCAGTGTGTTTAAACCTGCATGTGTGAAAAGACCCATACCGCGCTAGACTCTAGCATGCCAGGCCATAAGGCTTGCCAAATCACTAATGCATTCTGGGTCAGTCCATAACCCCAGGTAGGGGCAGAATATAGAAGATATCTTATGCACAGCAGTGCGTGTTCCAGCTGCGACCCACCCTGTGTCACTCATTTTGTCCTGACTTGTGAGGGATTACCGCAGTGTGGGCTTGTGCTGAGATGGCAAAATAGAAAGGGATAAGATGAGGAGGGGAAACTATACCAGGCTGAACATGTCTGTGTTTTACATATAGGCCGAGTCTCCAGGTAACCTGTAGCATTTAGATCAGATCCTGCCAAGGGAGATGTTAATGTCATGTATCACTACTAAAGTGTGTAAGAAAAGAAATGAATGGAAAGATGGGATTGTGAGTTTTATAGAGGTAACATGGAAGAACTGGTTTAGGTAAAGCTGGATAAATCAAATAGGAGAGTCACAGGCATTCCAACCATATGCTTTGAAAGTGAACCTAATAGTGCGTTTTCAACAACAGAGTAACAGGAAAAAGGAGATTTAGTGTGTTTGTGTGATATAGCAAAGCATCCAATTGCCTCCTGGATTTTCACAGTTTAGGCGCAAAGTATGTGCAAATTATTTCATTCACCTGACACCAAAGAACAGCGGTCGCCTGGCACTTTCAGAGAAAATTAAATTAAGCGCCCAGAAAATTTTAGAGGAAAACTTGGAGGATATAGAATGGATTTATGGCTTTAAATCTGATGGAGCTTGATACTAATGCGGTATAAATCCTCGCCTTTCATTATAGTATTATATGAAATGCATTGGAATGGAGCGATGGATCCTATTTGACATTCCGTTACCAGAGCAGTTGTGCACAGCTTCACACTTAAGCCCTTTAAAGCTAATACATAAATGTAACATTACATATAGCTGCACCGCTCAACAGCAGTTTTTTTTTTTTTTTTTTCTGACTGAATCAGCAAACACATGAGCTGATTCTCCCAAATGGTTTAATTACTCAAACAGATTGAGGAGCGTAATGATGTTTTGCCTCTCCAATGGCAACAATGCTGCTAATCGGCTCAGCTATTATTCTGACAATGAAAATGAATCATAAGATGCTTGTTCCTTTTTTACAATATGTTAATGTTGCACACTGTAATCGACTGGGCTCATGGAACGATTTAGAAGCAAGCACTGTGCAGTGAATGTGTTCACAAAATTTCCATATGTGACATCGAGATCAAAGAAAGGATGCCACAATTTGTCTTTTTCTCATAATTTGAGGAACTTCCGTTTTTGGAGGATGTGCTAGAGTGAAGATTTTCTTTTTTACTTGTAACAGACTCATCCATACACACACAGACACTAATTTACATAGTCCAAATTATGAAAACTAAAAAATGGAAATATTGATTACAGGACTCACTGCTGAAGAAAAACTACTTTTTGGCTGGATTGCAACAGTAAAATAAGAAGACAAACAGAAAAAAGGGTTTCAAAATGTATTTGGAGAATAAGGAAATTTCAAAATTTGTCTTTTTTCCAGCGCTGGTTATCGATGTATCTGATTCCTACTCTGTCCGCAGTGGGCCACTGAGGAAGACTAGGCCCTTACTGGCCTGCATGTACTGCAGGTGGTGGGTGCTGGATGGGGTCTATTTTGTCCTGTGTCATTTGATGTGGGGGGACGGAGCAGATGCATTGTGCCCTATGGCGTGGCTGTGGCGGCAGCACGTATGGGCTCCATTGTGCTGCGATTATGTAGGACGAGCACGCCGCCTGCTAATCCGCCTGTGGGAGGGTGCATGCCTGTGAATTATTGCACTTTGGTAGAGAAAAAAGAGAAGAAGGAAGAGAGAGGGAGATGAGGAGCACAGGAAGACGAAGGAGAAGAAGAGGAGGAGGAGGAGGAGGAGCGAGAGACACAGAGAGAGAGAAGCCCCCTTGGCTGTGATTATGAAATGGTCTGTCACAGATTAAGGCTACAGGGATGGAGGCAGAGATGAGCCAGAGCCTCCCACAGACACACTGGCTAGTCAGGCTGCTTCATTGAGCTTACCTGAGGTTATACACGCCTCGCATCCATCGATGGATGTACAGCACACACACACACACACACACACACACACACACACACACACACACACACACACACACACACACACACACACACACACACACACACACACACACACACACACACACACACAAACACACAAACACACACACACTGTGAGGAAAAAGAGAGAGGAGGGGAAGGCAAGAGAAAATGAGAGGGAGGGAGAGATTGAGAACGAGAGGAGAAAGCGTGAAAACAAACATGCTCCAAATAGGCTTGCAATTGAGAGAGAAGGGAAGAAAGAGGAAGAGAGGGAGAAAGAACTGTGCCCAAGGAAAAACACAAGAAAATAAAAGGGAAAAGGGAGAGAGGGAGCTTGAGAAGGCTGGCAGCCACAAAAGGCAGTGACTAAAATAAGACCTGTGTGGCTATTGTCTGTTTCCAGGAGGGCTTTGGTGATAAAAAGCCCACGCTATTTGTCTTTCTCTTGCCTTGCCCTCCTCGAGAGCATAGATACCTGGAGATGTTTTTCCAACCAGAGATAGAGGAAAGAGTATGTCAGGAGAGAAGTGAATGCACTATGTGTTCACAAAGTGGAGGTTTGGGTGTCTTCTGCAGGTTTGTATAATTACACTGGGAGTCTTTATCCTAAGTATCTATTATTTTCACGCCTGGCAGATTCAGAGGTGTGCAGCTTTGTGAAAAAGGGTCAGAAATACTCAACTCTTTACTGATTGATTGACAACTACAGGCTGCACACTTGTGTCCAATCACACGCTCCACTGTCAGGTTGATTCTTCCTCTAGCTTCAAGTAGGAAAGAAAAGCCGTTGCCAGAGTTTGTTACAGCAGAAACATCCACATTTGATTGGCAGGCTGGCCTTCTTTCAGGACAGAAAGAGCCAATCAGTTTAATTAGCCCAATGGTATTTCCAGGTTTTGTATCTACAAGGCTGGGATTTGTGAGTAAGGATTTAAGTTTCAGGCTTTTGTTTAAGGATTCACTAGGGCTTGCAAGTCTCTTTCACTGTAAGTCAGACAGGAAGTAGATATGCATCAGACAAGCGATGGTAAGAGTTTTATACAGGTGTAGACAGGTGTTATTTTCCTACATATGTTGGGAAGAGGCTTAAAATTTGCCATACGGGTGTCTACAAGAAAACTTATCTCTGTTGCTCTAACACTGAAGACGTCAGTATGGTTCAAACACAGTGCGTGTCAGATCACATCAGAAACTACATTTCCCCCACACATTTCTATTGTCACGAATGGGGGCCTGCATCCGGCAATTTTTACAACTTTCCGCAACCGAGAATCTGACAAGCACAGACACTTCACACAGCAATTGAACCAGTGTGTGGAGCTGGAAAAAGTAAGCAGAATTTCAACTTCTTCTCAAGCTCTTCCTCGTGCTTTAACACAACTACTTGTTACTTACTTTGTTATGCGTACAATCAAGTGAAACACCATGAATGTTTATGAGGAGCGACTTTCACAAAGAGTGTGTTGTTATCTCCATTTGTAAGATTCTCATATCTTGCCAATTCGGACTGCCATTTAGGACTTTAGACAATACTTTGTATAAACAAGCTTGTTTCAAGCAAATCATGGCCTTACCATGGTTAAGAATGTGTTCCCACTTGGGCTACCAATGCTAACATAAAATAGAAAAATAATATACAAATGCTCTGGATAAAAGCAACCACCATATGGCACAAGTTATGTCCTCTCTATGAGACTAATCCTCAATTTTGTAAAATGACCAAAACATAAGTAGTTACTATCTGTTATCACCATGTTACTTTAGACAGTAAGTAGCTACTTTTTACATTTCTCTAATGACATGTTCTGTTTGTCTCCCCAAGCAAATTTAATTCATTTGCATATTCAGCATATTCATCCATCCTCTCATAAGTCTGCTGACTTGATTTGTAGAGGAACTTAAGGACACAGGGCAGCACTTTAAACAGCATATCAAACATGTGACCCTATTGTGCCCATACTGTCACACCCTACTCCTTACCCATCAGACCATATTAAATGAGGGACAGCACTTTGAAAGTGGTGAGTTATTACAACATCTCGGCCTGACATGCCTGTGACAACCCAAGCTGATGGCAGATAATTGCCCTCGTGCTTGCCACTTAATGAACATAATTACCACGTTCTTCAGTGTTCACCCCGTGATTAATTGTTACAACATTTCTTTGTTGGGTTCCGACAAATTACTCATACCACCATTGCCATTTTCACATCAGGCAATCATAAAATACGCAAGCAGGTGCTCATAAAGACAGCCTAGAGCCACTTGAGAGCCATGTTGGGATTATTGAAGGAGGCAGAGGAAGTTAAGGACTCCACAATCAGTCAATTATAATCATTGGGGAAAGGTTTTTGAAGCTGCCATTTCTCTAAGAAGGGGATCTTATGAGCCCTGTATCTGGAGAAGGCAGCATATGTCAGTTATCTGTACACACACATGCACAAACACTCATCAATGCAGTGCCTTATTCAGAGGCACATACACAAATAATATTAAAGGGAGGATCTAAATAACTACAAATGCCTCAGCGATCATTGGTGCGCACATATAATCTCTTTGAGCTCCATG
Organism: Scomber japonicus; assembly: GCF_027409825.1. Lineage (NCBI taxonomy): Eukaryota > Metazoa > Chordata > Actinopteri > Scombriformes > Scombridae > Scomber > Scomber japonicus. The sequence goes on along the minus strand of NC_070587.1, from coordinate 5,395,899 downwards.
ACACCTGCCAACTCAAACCAAAACATGTCCATACAAGTCAAACGGAAGAAGTTCTCATCCAATTCCAGGGCTCGTGTTTGGGGGCAATTAGCTTGGGCATATTTCACAGACGACCTAATTGAGAAGCTGTCACCCAGTTAAGCAAGGCTTGTCTTAAGAGCATTTGCTTAATAAGCCATGGCCTAATGCAATAAGGTGCCTATTCCCAATCAGCCATGACAAAGTCTAATTTATGCCAGGCCAAATGAGCAAGGGGAGAGGGGGTGTAAGGGCAGACTAATGATCATGACCATTGAAAAGTGTGATAAAAAAATAAAATTAAAATTAAAATACAGACTCAGTTTGGAGTGATAAGACATTCTCACTTCTAGTTGCAGTTGTTTTAATTGAACAATTGAGATGTGCCTATTTATTGCTGCCTTAGTTATGATTTGTATTTCACACTTGTGTTTCGCACTTTATATTTTATTATTCTGTTGTTGTTGTTGTTGTTGTTGTTGTTGTTGTTGTTGTTGTTGTTGTTGTTCTGTTGTAAGTGTTGCTGCTAACTGACCCAGTCTTGGCCAGGTCTCGCTTGTAACAGAGGTTTTAATCTCAATGTGACTTCCTGGTTAAATAAAGGTTAAATCAATTTTTTAAAATCCCACCCAAAACACAGTTCTTTGACCCATTAGAGGAGAAAGATGAAAAATATGCTCAGTGGGCTTAAACTTGGTCCCCTCTGTTTCACTATGTGTCTATAATATCTATATAATAGAGATTTATCTTACCATCTTATAGAAAACAGCAAAAACAACAAAACTATTGGAGATACATGTGAGTATCGCTTAGCTGTTGTTTCAGAAGAATGAATAGCACTGCTGTTGTTTCAGAACCATGGACAGCGCTGTTTGTTGTATGTAGGTGTGTGTGTGTGTGTGTGTGTGTGTGTGCTGCATGTAAGTGTTAAAAAAAGAATAATGAAACAGAGCAAAGCAGGCAGACAGACAGACAGACAAACAGACAGACAGTTAGTTTGGTTTCTAAGTCTGCTTGCTTTTCTTGGTTGTAAGTACAACTTTCGGTCCTAACTCAGTTTCCCTCCATTGTAGAAATCCACAGAAAGAAGAGAAACAACAGGTAACTGAAGGGAAAGAGCTGAGAGAGAGCTGCAAGCAAACAGCTGTTTCTACACGTCTCCCTGCTGATTTTGACAGAGAATATTTCATTAATTGAAATTATATTTCGCACTCTACTAGTGCTATGTTCTTATGTAGGTACTTAATACATGTATTCTACAATAGCCTTATGTTGTTGTCATTTAGCCTTTCTGAGGCTCTTGCATGGTAAATCAATTGATATTATTTTTTTTTTTAAATTGCCTTGTCACAATTTTTAACTGCCCCCCTCCCCCAAGTCACAGTTCTGGCACCGGGCCTGATGCTCAGTATGGCCTCACGTCCAGAGGCTTCCTTTCTTTGCTTCGCATCTCCATGCACATATATTCATGTATGTGTACACACAAACACAGTTTCATGTTCAGACACACACAGACACATGTATACAGTACACACAACCCACAGCGCTTCTGCGTGATTGATTCAGCGGAGCATCAGATCGCTCACTGTGACAAATAGCTGGCTGACAGCCGAACACAAAAAAGCCCACACCCTAACACCTAACCTGTGAGGGGGACTGGGGGCAAGGGAGGGGGCTGACCTAGCAGCAGGCCTCCACAGCTGTCTCCATCATACCTCCTTTTTTCATTCTGTTGCGTCTTTCTCCCTTTGTCCGATTCATTTTTTCTTCATTGCTCCCTCCTCCTGTCTTTTTTTTTCTTTTCAGCTTGCCTGTCTTACATTTCCCTTCTCTTCCTACTTCTGTATCCTCGTCAGTATCTCTGTAAGGTATTCTGTCCCTCCCTCTATCTCTCTCTCCCTCTCCTTCTCGGGGAGTGATAGATTCCCCCTCAGTTCATTTATCCTGGAAGCGGAGGAGACGGCAGTGTGATGTGATCCATCTCGCCGGCGATGGAGGGAGCGCTGCGTCCCTGATCACAGGCCCTATCAATCTCACTCATAGGGGCCGGATCAGCGCTGCTGTCAGACAGCAGACACACATGGCCTGTTTGCCTGCCTAGGACTTCCTACTGTACCTAGTGCACTAGAACTCACTGGGGATCTGGCTGTAGCTGAGATAAGGAGACCCACAGAGGGGATGTTGCTGTTTCTGAACTCCAGGCAGGCAGATATTGTAGTGCTGCATATCCAACGACTGCTGGCAGGACTTTAACAGAGGTGAAATGAGATCAAACCAGATTGTATCCACTTGATTTACATGGGAGAGACTGTTTGGAAAGTTCAAATACTGTGTCTCTTTTAAAGTGGACTGTAGTGGAATTTATAACTGAACTCAAGAGTCACTCTCTACTTTTAGTTATGTCCTGTCGAGAGTAAAACTAAATGATTTTGGTTCAGACTAAATTAATATTCAATTAATTGATTAGTCAATCAACAACTGACTTTTTTGTGATTTTAATATTGCTGCATTTTAGGCCACAAGATAAACTCAAGGTGTGGGAAATTGTGAAGGACACATCCCATACTTTATTTGACATTTTATGGAATAAATGATGCAGAAGAAAGTTTGATTTCCCCCTCAGTACAAGGTTTATTGAATCAATTTGGCCATACACCTTCATCAGGTATAAAACTCACAATATTAGGCTGCAACATATTAATGGTGGAGCCACAGGCTACAAAAAACACAATTACACCATCAATTATTAATTTAAAAGAACCCCTAAACAAAGTTGTATCATAATCTCCAAAAAAAAAGAACATACTAGAAAGGAAATGCAAAATAAATTAATTTTATCAAGAAAAAAGTTCAGATAGGAGAGGAGGCAGGAAAGATCAGAAAACAACAACCAATCCAGGACACGTATCCAAAGTGGAAATAATCTTTGTAAACTTGAAGAAAAACAAACCACACAGAATATGTATAATATATTGAATAATAAATGTATAACCAGAAATCTATAAAGCCATTTACTTAATAATTAATGATTAAACAAAGGCCTGACACGCCCAAACCAGTCACCCACAACAAGACATTTTAAATGGGTTTCCTACAATGAAACTAAAATTATGATACTGTTGTCTCAAATATTGGCAATATGAAGATTACTATTTGAGCAGTTACATTTCATGTCATGTCTGACCACATTTCCCAGCACACATGCCATATGCTGTATCAAAACACATCAAACTCTCCTTGACACTCAAGTACACAAAATCACCCTCGCCCATGACATAAAACCACCCTTTACACACACTCCCCTTTACACACTCTGACACCCCTCAAAAAACACTTCCCTGCTGACGTGTAACACTCTCATGCACTCATCCACAGACACTTCATAACCTGACATGCATCACCCTGACACGCACACACATGCACACATCCACACACATCAAAAGCAGTGGGCTGTAAAGTGCTGTCCCTATCCACCCCAGACAGCATCGACCAATCAAATTAGGCCTGATCAAAACATGCCATTCAAAGCCAGGGCTGGGGCAGGAGGGTTTGGGTGTGTGTGTGTGTGTGTATGTGTTTTGGGGGGGCATTCAGGGGAGCGCAGCCGACGCTCTGACCTTGGGAGCAATTAGCATGACCAGAGAGAGAGAGCCAGAGACAGACTGGGAGAGAGAGAGGAGGGAGGGGTGAGGGGGCTGAGCAGAATAAAAAGGGAGGTAATGCAAAAGCACCCCCACCTCACTAGATCTGCAAATAGGGGATGGAGCCCTCTGAGGGCCCACTCAGCACAAGGCCCTGGTCTTACCAACCTCCTCCTCCTCCTCCTCCTCCTCCTTCTTCGCAGCCTCTTCACCCAAGCCCCTTTAACTCCCCCGCCACCTCCAAGAGTTCCCTGATGCGAGCCCTGGGCCCGGGTCTCCCCCTGAGGAAGCCAAGACCTTATCTCTGTGTCTTCTTCAGACTTGCTCTCATTAGATCCCGCTTGTCATATTTGATTTTGTAGGTCATTAGGTGGCATAAGATCACTGTGTGTTTGAGGTCAATAAATACAGTGGTGGATTTTTTTACATATTGCAGTTCTTACTTATAATAATTTCAATTACAGGACGAATTAACCAGGACAAGCTCAACAATGACATTGAACTCCCCTGACACACAAGTATACACACGCACACACACACACACACACACACACACACACACACACACACACACACACACACACACACACACACACACACACACACACACACACACACACACACACACACACACACCTCTACATACATGTTCATTAATTATCCAGCAATTTATCAAAACATTGTGCAGTGAATCAGTATCTTCAAATCACAATATCAATATCTACTTCCACCTTTGGTAACAATACATTGTCTATCAATGGCATCAAAGTACAGCAGTGCTTACTTTACATAACCTGTTTCCTTTGAAAGGTCTACAGCGTTAACGGTCGCCAACTGTGTTTACACAACCATATATTCCTCCAGCGAAGGAATAGCGATCCTGACACTCCACCCCAATCCCTCCGACTCCCCTCCCCAATCTACCTGGGAATCTAATTTCAATTGACTGCCAGACAGAGGAGGTTTGAGGTTAGAACCATACAGTAAAACGGCTGGGCAGGGCTGCCGAAGAGAGGTGCGCAGGTTCAAATTGTTTTCTATAAGTCACCTCTACGGGGGATTTGTGTTTATCCCTGGCCATTGATTTGTTGCTGGGGTTCATTGTGTACGAGAGGGAGAGAAGGGGAAGGAAGGTAGACTAAAGAGGGGAATCCAAGAAAGGCCAAGAGGGAGATCTTTGTCCTTCTCCTGGACCTCTTCAGAGAGGTGGTGTGAGAGAGGGAGAAAGGGATGCTGGGTTAAAGATGGAAAACGTGTTCATTATTTTATGTACCATATATTTAAGACAAGGTACGTGCTAGATTTTAGCATATGTTCGTACTTAAATTATTAGCTGCTTTAAGATTGTTTGAAAAGGTTAATTGTTTAGGTCATGTATCATGTCAAACGTGTGTTGACTCCAGCATCTCATAAAAGGATTTGCTTTATGCATTGTAAATTGCATTATAGGATCCAGAGTCTTTGAACTCTCACTTTTGGTTCTCACAACATGTGATGGGCATTTTTTCACTTATTAGTTTTAAACATTTGCCTATTAAAGCAACTGTCTGGTGATCACAGACTCACTAGCTGCACCTCTAAATAGGTGCATATAAATGTTTTGTGTGGTTATGATAGACATGATGTGCATTTGTTTCCCATGGCTACAAGAAAAAATTGTCTTAGAGAACAATGAGGCTAAAAGTTTAATTGAGTTTCAGTTTAAGAGGTTATACTAGATTCTGCCCCCTGTCTTTCAATAATAACACACACTACATCACCATCAACTACATAGTCATTTCATATATAGCTTTTTTCAGTGCCTTTTCTTACTCATTTCTCACATTCACCTTGCAAATTCACGAGCAGGTTATAATATTCATGCACATCCTAACAATCATCATGCTTTCATTATGCTGTGCTAAATACTCTGGCACCAATCTGACTTTGTGGTATTATTTTCTTCCTTTTCTTTTTTGTCTATTCTAGTTTTGTCTTTCTGTTACAATAGGATATTCCTAAAGGGGGGGATTTCCGTTTCACTGTATTGTTCTAGCAAGCTCTTGTCATTCTGTGTCTGTTGTTCTCGACTCATAATGCTGCTGTGATGCTCGCCCCATGACTCGCCTGTTTCAGTTTCACTTAGTGGCTTAATTACCACTGAGCGTCTTCAATGCAAATGATGAGAGACAAATGGAAAACAAATACAATCAACACACTGTCTTATTAACCTGGTTGTCTCCATGTGTGTTCTGTACACTACAGTATGCTGATGGAGAGACTGTGAAGTGAATGTAAATACAGGTTTGCATATGCACACAATACAACATTGGGTTTTGTAATTGCTTAAAAGGTAAGAGGATATAGGGACTATGACGCAAAGCACTATTAGTCTCATCACTTAGTTTGAACAAAGTAAAGAGACGAGCAGTCGAATGAAGAATGGATGCGGCTGCAGTCGACCGCCGCATTACTGTATTGGTGTTTATGTTAAAAATGGAATTCAAACTTAAGAGTTAAGAAAAAGATGAAGGTAAAATACATGCATACACAAAAAAGAAAACCACATTATTGTGTTTAACGGCAACTGACAATTAGGTTATTTACTGATGTATCTTCCAACTATTGTCTCCATTAAATCAATTAATTATTCTGGCAACAAAGCGTCAAATAGTAAAAGCTGTCAAGTCTAAACTAACATAAGTGTTTGTGTTGTCAAGCCAACAGTCAACAGCTAAAACCTGAAAAGGTATTAAGCTTTTAAAAAATCATACACTACTGTCAAACAAAGCTAATTGGCATATATGCTACAAAAACTATCATCAAAATAGCTGTTGATTATTCTTCTGTTGATACTTTCATTCAGCTCCCACCTAAGGTATATTCAATTCCACATGCTGCATAAAATACAAATTAATATCTTCATTTTTAATATCTAAAATAGATAAAGTCTTTCCCAAGCGGGAACTGTAGAACGGTTTAAGTTTCAATATTGGCTACATAGCAGCATTCGTACCCCAACTGGTGAGAAGTTACAGTGGTGAACTATTTATGGATGTGTTTTGGTATATGCTTGATCACTCATGCATGTTGTGGATTTCATCAAGGAGTGTGTATTCATTTGTGTTTGTTTAGTTTGGGGAGCAAGCCTCAGCTTGACAGTCATCTTGAGGGGCCTGCTTGCTATACCCATAAACAAGACGGGTCCAAATTAGCCGCTCAGAAAGCCTGTGGCCTTGAGTGGTGCTGTCCTACCCCCCAGCTACATTATTGAGCAATGCTAATGATCCAGGCTCTACTCATTTACTCTCTCTTCAACACTATTTCACTGGCTCTCGTATCAGATTTAGCCGAGCTGACTTTGCAGCAAGCTTTATCATTTTAGATTTCAACCCCTCCTTCTCCAAAAAAAAAAAACCCACATACCCATTGGGAGTGGGACTCTTCATTCTGACTCTTGCTGACTGACTATCTCTCTCTCAAGGTTTTGGTAAGCACTGCTGCTCCTCCAGGTTTTAATAAGCAGTGGAGCAGAGGGCTTCAGTGTGTGTGTGTGTGTGTGTGTGTGTGTGTGTGTCTGTCTGTATCTGTGCCTGTGTGTGTGTGGTTAGTGTACATGCGTGGCTGTTTGTATGTGTGTGAGTTTGAACGGTGAGTCGGTAACGAGACATACGCCCCCTCTACCACCACCACCAACGAACGCCGCAACACTGTTTACTTTAGCAAATCCTGAACGAGGCCGCGGTGCTCCGAAGAGAGCTTTGCTCCTGTTAATTGGTCATTAAAAGTAGTGGTTTGTGGGCCTCACTAAATCTTTAAACAGGCCATGAAATAATAAAAGGGGAGGTTTGTCACCGCTGTTAGTTCCCCAGAGCAGGCAGAGAGGGAGAGAGGAAAAAGAAAGAAGAGCAGGACTCGGCTTTTGATCATTATCTGCAGAATTAGCATGACTGATAATAATTGCTCTGTTCATTTCAGGCCTTGTAAATACATCGTGGATGTGGGGCTGTACGCAGGCAGATGAAAGGAGGTTGTCATTGATGTGTGAGGGGGTAGAAAGAGGTGGGCTTGAGGGGAAGATTGTGGCAGTAATCATGATTAGTGAGAAAAATACAAAGTCTTGTTAGACACAGGTTCAGGCAGCAGTAGCTTGTTCCTCACACAGAGCATACAGTACTGTACATGCTTGACACCGGGTACTTAGATGTATGCAAATGCATTGTTGTATGAGAGCAAACACTACTGAAGATGGCGCAGAACCAGCTATGAATTTGCACATTGACAATCATTTCCTCTTAAGAGTAATCACATAAAAGAAAGTCAGCTTTTTTTTAAATTACAACGGCAGGATGGAGACAACAGGTGTCAAAGCACATACAGACACACACACACACACACACACACACACACAAGCTATACTGTGTATTGTACCCTCCTAAGCCCTGTGAGAGTAATGATTCTGTTATACTTGCATGGCTTCTCATATATTGATTTGGACCAGGAGGAGGCCCCTCCCGCAGGGGCCCCATTCCTTGGCTCCCCACCCGGCTCCTATTGTGACCGCGTGTGCATGTGTGCAAAATACCAGCAGTTGGTGTGTCAACAGAAGCTGTGTGTGTGTGTGTGTGTGTGTGTGTGTGTAAAAGGAGGAAAAGGCAAAGAAAGAAGTAAAGAGAGGTGTATGGACCCTGGTTCTCCCTGACATCTTTGAGAGTTGAGACCAATCCCCCTCACGCTTCACACAAACACACACACACACACGCACACGCACACGCACATGCACAAAAGCATGTAAAGACACAAGACACATGAACACACACTGCATATGAACGTGCACACCCTCATTGTTGGGGTATCAGTTCAACCCGTCAATAATGGCGCAGTGGACTGTGAAGGGACAGGCATGACCCAGACTGCCCATGGTGGAGAGTTTACGTGTGTGTGTGTGTGTGTGTGTGTGTGTGTGTGTGTATCCATACAATTGTGTGGATCCACACACACCAAGTGCACAGCAAAAAGACCCACACATACATAGATAAAGAGAGCCTGATCGCTGACCTATATGACCTTTCCTTCTTTGCCACCCCTCTTCTATCTTTGTGTGTGTGTGTGTGTGTCCTATACAGACCCCATTTCCACCCCTAACCCCCCTCTCTCCTTCCCCTCTCCCCACCTCGTCCACCCAAACCTCCCATTGTTTCCTCTCCTCCCCTCCATTGTCTCAGCTGAGAATGGAGGGATGAGCAGCCGATGAAAGAAGGATGCTGATGCAGAGAACTGTCTGCTGGAAGGTTCATCATACATGCTATGGCAAAAATAATGGTTTGCTGATGTGTTCTTTGCCAACACTCAAAGTGAGACTGCAACAGTGGATAAAATCCATCTGGGAGCAAATTACCTGCATCACTACCATTCGTTTTTTTGTTTTTGTTTTTTTTGTTTTTTTTTAATTGAAAACAAATTCACACTTTATTTAATTAGAAATTTGCATAACTCTTTTGCCTTTTTACTTAATGCACACAGACCTTGAGTAATTTTCATGTTTTAAGCTGTTCCCCCTTTCACAAGTTTTACATTTTCAGTCCCGAAAGTGTTGATAAAACAGCAGACTCAATTTATTTTCTGTCCAATCATACACATTTTCTTTCTCCAGTTTTTCACTGTAGCAACTATTATACAGTGTTTTTAAATGCCATCCATCATGCTTAACCTCACTTTTATTGCAGAACATTGAAAATGCATCTCACTTAAAAGGTAACAAAGCTAAAATTTGTCTTATTGCTACTTTGACTGCTGTATTTTAAGTGAAACGAACACAGGCAGGTAAAACATGATTGTACCTCTGAAGATACATTTGACCTATGAAGTAATATTTTTAAAATGGGCCTCTAAATTCACATGGCAGCTAACTAGGTTTTGGCTGCCATCTTCAGGCTGTTGTGTGTATTACCTTCCCAACACATAAGATATGATTTACAAGCCCTCGAGCTACACATGGTGATTGCTCCTTCATGAAAATTAGACATCCCCACCCCTAATCTCTTCTAATTTCATTCAAGGATTTGTAGAAGCCATAACCCTAAGACTTACACATAATCATTAAGTGTGGCATCTGTTTACATAAATGCACATCATCAGCTAGAATTTTAACAGATTTATACACATCTTAATCATTTTTCCTCAAAAGCATGAATGGTTTATGTCTAGGAAATGAAGAGTCACCATATAAATATATAGCATGCTGAAGGCAAAATAATCACAGTGGTTTAAACGATCACAGAGATATTCACAGAAATAATGACTCTATTCCCAAGTACCTTTCAGACCAATTTTGCCAAGTTTACTATTAGAACAGCTCAGGACATATTTTTATGTATAAATCTATCTTAAGCATTGGGTACAGTGAAGAGATGTGTGTTCCAAATCATGCTCTCAACCCTCAGGGAGTTGTGGTATTAAATAAGACCTACCTTTGGAGCATTAGTGGAATTCAATATGTGCAATGTAATTATTCTGCTCAATAAGCCACTGGAGGAGGATATTCCTTTTACTACACGTTTTTAAAGCAGGTAGATTCAGGTGCTGTTTTATCTTCACACAATATATACCAACATGTTACCGGTTAAAGAAAAAAAAATCAAATGCATTTTTAAACAGGTTTTCTGGTAGTTTGTGATTAAGATGGAATACCATTTGAGCATTTTAGAGTTGTTGATGAAGATGGAGAGAAAATGATGTGTTGAAAATAATCAAATATTAAATAGATTAGTGTTACATGGAAAACAAATCCACAACTGCTGATACAATCGATAAAGCTGATCAATTGGCAGAAAAACTACGAACAATTTTGATGCTGGATTTATTGTTTCAATGCCAAGCAACCTTAGCATTTCTAGCAACCTTGGCATTTTTGCTTGAGTATATTTTTGGGTTTTGAGATGCTAATTGGACCAAAAAAAAAAAAAAAAAAAGATAATTGAACACTTCACCTTGGCCAAGAAATTGTAATTGTGTTCTGACATTTCATAGACAAAACAAATAATCAATTAATTGTAAAAAAAAAAATAATGGCAGACAAGTCAGTAAGAAAATATCTGTTAGTTGCAGACTTAAAAGCCTAAACAGCCATTTATCAGTGCAATGCAGTGAGCAGAAAACATGTCAAAAGGAATCAAGGCATATCTACAAGGCATATCTATTCCAACGTAACATAAAAAAGGCAGATAATAGGCAATGACAATAAATACATGCGCTACAGTGCTGTGGCCTATCTGCAGTATCACCAATCCAAAACATGAAGAGCGCAAGTTTGAAAAGAGAGAGGGGAGGGGGCAGGGGGGGTGAGGGGGGGTTCTTCGTTTCATGCTGTCCCAGTTGCCTAAAGTGATTCTCTCAATAATGTATTAGAGCACTTGTTTATTATTTACTGTTTACACAGCTCAACTCATGCTGCTTTTGTGGAGTGACATTCTCACCCGTGCCGTCTGCGCAGAGCAGGCGAAACACAACACGCGGCGCAGACAGACAAGCCGGCCCCGCCAGCTGAATCAGGCAGCCAACCAAACCAGGCGGGCAGCCACCCGCTCGACGCCACACTCAGTTGATGCAAAAGCACTGGACTGAGAAATAAAAGACATCTCGGTTCATAGGAGCCGTTGTACATGCATCCTGAGGTTGTCAAAGAAAAACACACATATGCACAGAGGGGGTTGGAAAAGGGTAGGTTTTGGGGGGGAGGGAGGGGTATTGGTGAAATTAATATCAACACTGTAATTATGCAGACGCCTAACTGGCCACCACCTCACTCATCTGTTTATCATTTTTGTTTTATTTTCTTGTAAAAGTGGTCCTTGCCCATATTACGAGAAGTGTAATGCTAGGCATACAAGGTGTGAGAGGGTATTTCCTGCAATGAATTATTGTATGTCATGTGACCTGAGTGTTTCCTTAGCCTCAGACTTTAGTCACTATGACCTAGAACAGTTTTTTTTCTTTTTCTAAAGCTACTAAAAACAAAGAAAATCCCCTATTTCTACTAAATGATTGAGAATTATTTAAATCCTTCCTGACATGGGTTAGGTTACAGCCCAAAAACAATAAGATTTAGAGGCCTAATAGTAGATCTAAATGGTAATAATCATCGCACAACCAAAATTCAAAACACAGGATTAAAACCTGCTTTCATTCCATTAAATCTGATAGAAATGTCTTTAGATTCCTCTAAAGGTTTGTGTAAATTAGTAATGTTGGTATGTTCAGTAGGAAAACATGACGATATTCAATTATCTGTTGATAAACATACAAAATTATTATTTTTCAGCAACAACTAAAACACTTCAACTATATATAAGTGAATATACCCTACATTGGTAGGATCTAAAAGGTGAGGAAGGGGCCTTTAAGGAAATAAGTGCTATAAAAAAAATGTTTTAAAGAACATGATTTAAGTCAGCACTGACAAAGCTAAATGTTTCAATGATTACCTGCCTCTTGGACTAAATAAGTATCTTGATGTTAAATATAAAATAGAAATTATCCTCTAATTATCCTCTCTTACATGCGCAGCAGATTCTGCATCTCCTCACAGCACATGTGAAGTGTTTATTGGGGGAGGAAACACACCGTTATGAGTCTGGTAATTATGAATAAAAAAGTCTATCTCTGGTCATAGCAGACAATAATTACATCCTCTAGTGTAGACATTAAAGTCAATCAGTTCCCAGGCCAATTTCTTTAAAAAAATGTAGAGGTAGACACTTGTGCACACACGCACAAACACACACACACAAGCACAACAGACACTTACTGTACCCCAAAAACAAAAACAACCACACACACACACACACACACACACTCACACACATGCAGCATTTTCAAAGTCATAAAACGAGGGGACTTCAAATGCAGCTATTTGTTTGGGGCCTGTTGTCGTGGGAATAGGCAGTGCGACTGTGCTGGTTCATTAGAATTCCTTTCAAGTCGTGGAGTGCGGCCTCCCTGTGTTCCTCTCCCCATATTCCCTGACCCCGACACATCTCCATGGGGCTGAGGTAGGGCGGGGCACAGGGAGAGGAGGGGGAGGTAAGGGTTGGAAGTAAAGCACAGTACATTACACTGCAAACATACACACACAAACACACTTTCGGATGAACACATACAGTGGGACACAAAAACGCACACACATATTGTATCATAAACACACACCGGAAAGAGTACTTGAACTGGATGTGAAGTCACAAGAACTCACACAAAAAAGGGAGAGTGAAAAACACACACTTGCTGCTGCAGCAGACACACACATTACATTTAATGCAGATAAACAAGCACACACACTCTCCTCCCTAACGGTGTCACCTCGCTGCATCACCCTCTCAGGGATGCAGGGGGGAGGTTCGCCTCACCAGGCACATCTCAACGCTCGGTCACAGGAGAGACTGCTATGTTGTGTTTTTGCCACCAGAGATAGTGGCAGAGAAATTGTTTGTGTAACACACCTGGATCTTTTCTGGCACACTAATAATTACTCCTGTCATCTGCTGCAAGTGCAGCTAAATGTTGCCTCGAAAGTCCTCAAAATTAAGAGGAATTTCAAAGCATCTCCATCAGATGATGATTGAAAATGACTGAGTGACATTTCAAACGCAAGACTAGATTACCATCATGTGTGCTAAGATTGCTGACAGACACTTGATATTCATGTGTTATATTAGTACTGAAGAAGAAAAAATGTATTCTGTAAATACATGATACATTTGTCAGTAGTTGAGTTAATTTCATATGTTTCTAATAAAAATAATTGACAAATTCAAATCCATATCTATTAGCTGATATAGCTAGCTAATAGCTAATATACTAAAATATTGAAGTTGGGTATCACACATTTAACAGAGAAAAGTTACTGTATGTAAAAAGACTGATTAAATGATGATGATTGAGACATTTCTCTAAAAGATGATACATTTAAGGTAATGAAATGTTTCTGTAAAAGGATGAAAATACATACATACTGTATACTGTACCTATACAGTAATGAAATCATACATGAAGGCTTACTTTTTGTTCTGTATATTGTTTAAATCATTAATGGACCATTGTAGATAAACTCTGAGAAAGAAAATATGTTAAGAAAAAGTTTTGTAAGGGCACAAATGCATAAATTATTTTGCCCTGAAATGCAATCAGTAGATGGCAAAAGAATGAACAAACAGTAATGTAATGTAATGTGTGATACTATTATTTGGCCAGATGAGTCAGCATTTTTGTTTCAATAATTAATGACACACTCCCCTATTATTGTGATAATGAAATTTCTCTCTTCAAGTAACCAGTGTTGGTTAATTTGTTTGCAGTGTTGTCCAGTTTGCAGAGTGAAAATGGCGTGAACTGCGGCCAGCATGATTTTTTTTTTTTCCTCACAGTTTGAGTGAGGTCACTTTGGCAGGCTGGGCTCCCGGACGAGACCCCAGCGGGCGCCAGACTGCAGGGAGAGGGACGCGGAGCTGCTGCCCGTCACAGCCACTGGTCGCCTGACGGGCCCCAAGGCCTGCCAGACTGACACCACCCCGGCCGGGCAGGAGGCAGAGAGGGAGCAGGGGAGGGGGCCAGGGAAGGGGTGTATGGAGGTGGAGGTTGGCATAGGGGCCAATCAGTATCCAATGCATTTATCTATTTCATATAGCAGTGTAGATGTGGAGAGGACACTGAGAAAAAGGACAGTCAATGGTGTGTCATTGTGCCACTGTTGGCATACAGCTGAGGTTGTTTCAGGTGAGAGAGAGAGAGAGAGGGAGAGAGAAAGAGAGAGAAAGAGAGAGAGAGAAAGAGAGAGAGAGAGAGAGAGAGAGAGAGAGAGAGAGAGAGAGAGAGAGAGAGAGAGAGAGAGAGAGAGAGAGAGAGAGACAGGAGAGAGAGAGAGAGAGAGAGAGAGAGAGTAATCGAAGAGAGAGAGAGAGAGAGAGAGAGAGAGAGAGTAATCGACAGCCATTACTCAGCATATAATAGATAGATAGCAATACAAGCAACACTCAGCTACAATACGACTGTAGTTAAGTCAGAAAAAAAAATCCGGGCTGATAAAAAAAAAAAAAAACAGTCCTCTATTATATGAGAGAAAAAGCAGAAGAATGAGATAGACGAGGGAAAAAAAGGATAAAGGAGAATGAAAAACTAGTTGTGTGTGTCCCAGCGTGTGTCTGAGTCTGGTGTGGAGGAGGGAGGAGGGCAACACTCACAGAGTCTCTCAGGCGTGTCCAGGGCATGAGCCAAGTACTTCTACTATGTTCAAGTACACACAGACACACACACATCCACACTCCTATACATGCACACATACCTGCTTTCTCCCTTCATGACACAAACATACACTCAGGCACAAATGCGCAGTAACACACATGCTAGAACGTCGCCACGGTCTACCCCACAATTATGAAGTTTACACAAAGTCACTATCTCTTTTTCTCTCTTTCAACTTCTCCCCTTCACTCTTTCACAAGATGTCATCTTTACAAAAGGTATGAAAACACAAACAGCTCTTTTCGGTCTGTGTATCTATGTGATATTTTCCAAAGCTGTCCTGTGCCTTTGTAAACATGACACTTTTGCATTCAGAGAAGTGTTTATCCTTCGACACTGAGCCAAGTTTGCAGCGCTCACTGCTTTGACTGTACAGTAGCTCTAGTAGTTGGGGGATGGGATATCACATTACAGGGAACTGCAACATATATATGTAATGTGTAAATGCATGAGTCTAACACTTACCTTGAAGATATTCAAATTAAAAACACACTTTTCATGTACACTCATGCAGGTACACGTTATAAACACACACTGAAAACCAGCAGACATCCTCGCGCATGGAATAAAGCGGTAGCTGATGAGGGGAGCAGATTGAATCTTGTCAAAGCGCGGTCCGTGTTCTACGGCAGAGCGTACACTGTAACTTTGCAATTAAATAGTAAATGGATCAATGTTTGTATATGTTTGTGTGTGCATGTGTGGGTTTGGGGGGCCTCAGGGGCCCGTCCTAATGAGCTATCTGTGTGCATTTCTAACAAGAGCTCGGTGCAGCGCCCACGGCACTGTCATCCTGGGCCGTGGCTGACCTTGCTCGGCTGCTAGGCTGTGTCTTTTGCTATATTTATGGCACCAACACCACCACCTTGCTGTGTGTTTCTGTGGGTGTGTGTACTTGTGAGTGTGTACATTCACCAGTGTGAGCATTCCAGGAGGGCGGGAGTGCAGGGGGGCTCACTCAGGAAGCAAATACTGTGTATATCAGCATAATGAATCAAGTGGCACAGAGAGAGAGAGAGAGGGGGAAAGAGAGAGAGAGAAAGAGGGAGGGTGGAAGGGAGGAAGGGATGGAGAAAGCCATTTTCCCTCTGCTGTTTTCTCCCCTCCCGGCAACCAACCCCTGTGGTGTCTATTCCCTCTATTCTGCATTTGCTTTCTCCCTTTTTCCCCCCTTTCCTTCCTTTTTATTTCTTTGCTTGGCCTGATCAGATAGCTGCTCCCTCCCTCAGCACAGCATTCACACCAAGCATTTAGGAATTGCAAGTTGGCCTGGACACAATGCTCACGACCTTTTATGATGCTCCTTATGTGTTTAATACCCCCTCTGTCTCTGCTCTGGACATAAGTCACAAGTATTAACCTATCAATGAGAATGGGAGCCATTTACACAATATACACACAGTAAAGTGTGAGATGGTGGTGTGCATGAAATCATGTTGAGCCACTGCACTTGCATGCATGCAGCTGAATGACCAACCAAGCCAGCTGAATCACCAATGGAATAATAATAATGCATGTGCATGGAATCAACTGGACCCCCTGTTCGTTTCTGGGCAGGGGAGACTGGCTGGCACTCACACGTGCGCACTCTCACATACACACACACACACACACACACACACACACTTAGATACATACACAGCCTCAATATGCAAAGCTCCCCTGTGCTGGGTTAAGGGAGAGGGGCGTGCTGCTGTGAATACTCATCTGAGCCTGGCAGAGGGAGCTGTGTGTATCCCCCCATAACCTCGGGGCGAGGGGCAGGGGAGGGCGCTCCATTTGCGTGGGACACACATACACAAATGGAAACACACACATCTGAAAATACATTTGCACACACAGAGACACAAACAGAAAGTCAGACACATACATGCTCGTACGACAACACACACACACACACATAATGTAACCCATGCATACACACATGCAGGCGATAAGCAAAGGAGCACTATGGGGAGGGGGCGCCGTGACCAAAAGTAAAGTTTTAATTCGGTCCTCGGGGACACTGCTTACTCATCCAACTCCCCCAAGGACCGACTTCCTCTGAAATCTATTCAAATCACATCTCTCCTCCGCCTTTTATTGCATTTCTCATATCCCCCCATCACAAAGTGACAAATCACCACACACTTCACAGAACCAACATCACTTTCTCTCCATTTTGGGGGACAGATTTGGGGGATTTTTACTTTTAAAGTGATTAGAGAAACTCACTTCCTACTGGTTTTTCCATTATTTTCCATGAGCATTACTGTACATCAGTTTTCATGTTATGGATTCAGGAAAAAAAAACTTTACCTGAGAAAAACAGACAGCTGAACTACCTGGAGTTATTTTGAAGAGGAAGGATAACTTATTACTGTAATTGAACCTCCCTCACTACTACACACACACACACACACACACACACAGATGTACAGCATATACAGTATTTTAAGACTCATCACCACTGTCAAAGTAGTTCACACACACTTTCAGTGCCTCTCTCAAATATACATCAAACATTAATTTCATCGCACGCTGCTTCTTGAAACATGAAAACACACAAGTGTGGGATCACACTCAAATGCTACTCAAGTCCTACACTTCCTGCCAGTGTTCTCCCCTCCATTCTCAATAAAGCAGGTGATGAGAACGTCGAGGTCTAATTAGTTTATGCAGACGTATGAAGCTGGTGGGACAGGCAGCATTGTTATTATTTCTCTGCCAGCCCACTGCAGACACACACACACACACACACACACATATACACACACAACAACAGTGACACTTACAACGTCGCCTGCCGCATCCCCGACCACGCTCATCGAGGATGGTTGAGGGGGGTGAAATGGTGGGGTGGATGAGTCTGGATGAGAAAGAGGGTGTCAGGATGAGGAGAGTCAGTGTGCGAGCGTGAGAAGAGAGGGAGAGAAGCGCCACTTGATATATTCGTAATGTTCCTTAATATTTTCATTTTGATGTAATTTGTGGCCCCGGTTTTTTAAATATCCGCTCTGTAATAATGTTTAATTTCAAGGGTCAGTCTGCCAAGGAGTATATTAAAGCTGATAAAACTCATTTTCCACAGGCCCAATATCGCGCCCAGATCAGGTTAGGAGGCCAGCCTCCCTGAATATTTCATCTTTTATCATGCCGATAATGGGAAGATGACAGAGGCGCATTATTACAATGAGAGAATTGCTCATTTTCCAGATGGGGAGGGCTGCCTGGGTGCTTGGCTGCCTGCTTTCCTGACTGCCTGCATCAATGACTGGTTGGGGCTGCTGAAAGCCGAGGGCTCCACAGAGTGTTTGTCGCAATAAAAGCAATTCTTCCCTGGGAGAGGAGAGGTGACGAGTGGAGAGGAGGACAGGAGGCACAGGGAGGGAATGGAGGTGGAGAGAAAGAGAGAGGTAAGAAAGAAAGTGAGAGAGAGAGAAAAGCAACTTTCTTCAACCACCTCACTTATTTGATTGCGATGAATAATAAATGTGTGGGCTTGCAGTAGGGGGGGTGAGCAATAGAGCAGTGGCAGTGTGTGTGCATGTACTGTATGTGTGCTGGTGGTGATTTGGCAGGGTAGGGGGCTAGGTGATAATCACAGATTTGAAGAAGGTCCCCATTCCAAATTAACCCATTTAATTGAGCCATTAGGAAAGAACAAAGCTGCAGCTATGGGGCGAGACAGGGGGGCTCAAGCCCATCAGCAGCCTTGGGAATGGAACCTGCCCTGCACGCAAATGACTAACTGGACCGTCCCTTGCGCCAGAGCGGCTTAATAAATGGACCCAATCAAGGCTGTTCTGGGGACCACCTGTGTCCCACACAGGTCAGAACCATTAGACCCACATTAGAGGGCCATGATAGACGCAAGCGCCACTCCAGCCACCCCAATAATGAGGATAATAAGAGTACCATAATGGCATATTTATTGGCTGGCTTGAAAAAGAAGACACTGGCTGCAGTGTTTTGGGTTATTCAGAGTGGCAGTGGAGGAAAGAGGAGAACTCTGATTCAGACACAGGTGACTGTAGGAGTCTGTATGGCTTTAAGCAATGTACAACACCATAGCTTGCAATTTCAATTACCAACATGACTTAATCCTTCACACATAAGGCCTGTAATAAAAGATGCCACACAAAAGTAAACCAGGAATGATCAGAATAAAATTGCTCACGAGAGACCTAGTTATTTCCATTTCCACTGGCTGCGCCGTGTGAAAGATCTGTCACACACCAGGTGGGCCTATCTTGGCATTTAATATGTTAATCTGTAATCTTCTCTTCATTCAACTATTCTACAACAGGCAGCACATTGAAAGAATGATCTCCTTTTCAGTCTCTCTGGTGACAAGCTTTTTCTCCCCCTGTACGAAAACAGCAATAAAATATGTACCAAATACAGTTAAGTGTCATTTCAAGTTAGTTTCACTCACTCATTTCCTTTATCTCTCTCTTGGTTGCCCACTATCTCTCTCTCTCCAGGCAAATGCAAAGGTGCATTCAGATATAAAACAAAGCTAATTTTTGTCCTCATTTAAAGTATACGCACCAATTTTAATTGTTTTATCTGTGCACAGTTACTTCTCACAAACAGCCACATGTTCAGGGTGCGTTGCCTATGTTAGCATTGGTGGATTTCATCTTTAAGGCTGCAACTAACAACTGTTTGATAACCATCTGTAAATTTTGTGCTTTGCTGGTTTATTGATTTTATTTGCATTTCACTGAAATGTCCATACTGTTCTGCTGTCAGGTCTTCCACAACAAACAAAAAAATCAATGATGATTCTTAAATATTATGTGATGTTTTAAGTAATAGCAAATGCTTTGCACTGTTATATCATGTATTCATACATACAGACATGAAAGAAAATCTATTCTAAATCAAGTTTCCTGTGACATTTTAACAGGTTGCTGATCTGGGAGGACTTCAGCAGATTTAGGATCATTCTTCTTTTTCACTGTGAAACATTGTCCTGGTGTTAAAAGGACACCGGCAGGTGTAGGGAGGGTAATGTGCACTTGAGAGCAATGAATTATGTATTATGTTGAACTTAAGTTAGGAGAGTCACGCAGATGATGATGTCCTGGCAAATAAATGCTTGCCTGTTGCTACAGGGCATCAAGTTCAAAGAAGAAATGAGCTGGGGGGGGGGGGGGGGGATTTGGCAATGACAGTTTGGACAAAATAACATCTTTACAAGTTTAACAGCATGTCAGTGATGGCAAATCAGTATGTTAACTATTGTGGTAAGAAAACACGACTCACAACACAACTCACCCATCCTTAGCCACCCTCCAAAAAGGTGCCAGACACTTTGGGTGCATCCCTGTGGAGAGGAAGAGGAAGTGATGAGTACCCCAAAGGGCAACAGAGGTCACCGCTGACCAGCGTGACTGCCAACAACCCCAGGGAAGGGTGGGACGGAGTCAATGTGTCTGGACCCCCATCCCAAAAAAAAAAAAAAAAAATCTGTCACAGTGGTGGGAGGGGTGAGTGGGTGGGAGGTGGCGGGTTAGGCCGGGTGGGGGTTGGGGGGAGTGGGTGATGGTGGGTACCAGACTGGGGCACCTCGGGGGACTTTTGGGAAGGAAGAGCCATGCACCATGTCTCCTGCTACCAACCGTTGTTCCCTCATTTGATTGTGAAGCCATGAATAATGCATGGCGGATGGGACTGAAGGAGGGGGAACAATGGAGGGGCGGGGGGAGGGACCTCAACCTTAAAGGGGCCCTGCCACAGTGGGAGTCATTACCGATGAACAACCACACTGATGAGCCACGAAGAGAGAGAGAGAAAGAGAGAGGGAGAGAGAGAGAGAGAGGGAGAGAGGGATAGGAGAAATAGAGAAGGAGAGATATGCGGAATGAATTGAGGGGAAAAACAAACATGATATAAAAAAAAAGGATGCCCATGAAACCAGGCTTCGCAAACATTTCAAGCATGCCGCTTATTGAGTGTTTTTCCCCTCTTCTGTTTTCATCATTCTGTAGATGTTTTGTTGTTGTTTTCATCTGTTCATTCATCTATTCATAATTCAATTCGGGAAAAATACTCAACATCTTTTTCCTGTTTGTTTGTATTTGTTGCAGAGGTTCTTTGTAATAAGTTATATCTGCACAGAGGCCTGTGGTGAGCAGATGGAGCAAACGTATAGTAACAACTTTGAATACTGTGGTGTGACCAACTTTGCTGCTCCCACTGGACAACGGGACTAGTAGAGATGATGATTACATATAAATTATGTTTAAATAGCGTTAAGAAATTGATGATTTATTTGATTGGGAATATAAAATATAAATTAACCATGTGCATATTCGACAAAGCATTCGTTTTCATCCCTAAGACAACAGTTAAATGCAGGAATTTAAAATAGCTCGAAATCCTTATTGAACTGCTTTACATCTGGGACAAGGGCTCCACCATGAACAACTGTGAACAGAACTTAACATTAATTACTTTTATGACATGCAGGTGTTTTGAGGTTCATTTAAACTACACCAGGTGCCTGTCGCCTGCAACCTCTCATGTAAACTGCTCACTGTGTGCTTGCTTCTGATTTTTCAAGTTTTCAAAAAAATTTTCCTTACAAAGTTGTTCTTCCAATTTTCCTATCAAGAATTTCTATTGCATCTACTGAATCACAAACTCCTCTGAAATTACAGTCAGAAAATGTTAAGTGTCACAAAACTCTGTGTCGTCTGATAGGCCGACTGATACTAAATTCTCAATATGGCTCAGAACGTAAACAGTGAAAACACATTACTGTGGAACTGAAGATGAAGAGACAATATTTAGAGCTAAAAAAAAATAGTATATGAATCATTAAATTATTCAACCAATAGAAAATTAGACGAGCAACCATTTTGATAATTGATTAACCCTTTAGTAACATTGCTTTATAGCTAGTTTCAGTTCACTGTTATCGTTCACTCCCACAACTCTCACTCAGCCTGCACAAGTTTTCAGAGAATGTTTCTTTTCACAACTTTCAATAAATTAATGCCAATGAAAAAGTATATCAACTAAACTAAGAAATCTCTGTCTGTATGTATGTCATTTGCACATTTCTTGAAATGTTCATTCTATTTACTACACATTTAACGGGTGTATGGCTGGGGACTCAAGGGAGTACAGTGTCGAATTTGGGGCAATTTTGACACATGATACGATTAATATTAATACATTTTGATTACACCAGTGATCAGCAGCTTCTCCACTCTGTGCAGGGGCAGGGCGGAGCTTCTGGGCTCTGTTGACTGACTCCAGCATGTCAGAGAGAAACCACATACGAGGCGTGACACAAGTCAGAGAAAAGTAGACAGTGAAAACAGAGTTTTTAAATCAAGAAAGGACACTCTTATCCCGTGTCTCGACAGACAGTGTAACATAAGCAGCATGTGTACAGTAGCAGATCAGCAGCAGCAAGTAATTACACAGAAGGCATGCAGGTAGATTGTTGAACGTAGGTCACCTGTGTTCTGGACACACTCTAAGCCCAATACACAATGACTGTAGTTAGGTATGTAAAATGGAGCAAATACTTTCCACAGGCAGCTTAAAGCAAGTTTGTCTTTTGTGCACCGAGGCTGGGCTGATTGTGAAGCGTCACTACAGACAAAGTAAAAATCTTTGGAGCAAACATACCCACTTAAATCCACCTGAAGGCTCAACAATATGATCAATCCACTTTATTTTATGATGCACATCATTCTCTTTTTAAATACAGCCCTTATTTTATTTGAAATGAGAAATGAAATAACTTAGTTACTATTAGAGTAGTTATTATTTATAATAAAATGTTAGTTTCTTTCATGATGTTGGTGTAGTCTATACAGGCTGCTCATTCACACCTCACATCATGTGTTCATGTTTCTAAGCAGTAGTGGCCGGAGGCCAAGCAATCAGCCCATTCTGAACAGGCACTGCACCCATTATCTATAATGAAAATAATTGCTAGATACAGCCCTGCAATATTTATATATTTATATATCTATATATATAATTAATTATTTGACTCATATAAAAACACTGATGCATAGACTTGCATCCACATACACCAGATCAACACATTGCAGTGTAATCACACTCGGACAATGGAAAAAAGGTTAAAAACAGACCCATACTTGCAAATCCATAGAAACACAATTTATTTCTGCATATGCAAGTTGGTAGAGCAGGAGGTGGGTGGGAGACGGAAATGAGCACAGCCATCCAGCAGTATTGCAATGTGTGCATGTGTGTGTCTGTGCAGGTGTGTGTTATGTTATCTTGTGTGTGTGTGTGTGTGTGTGTGTGTGTGTGTGTGTGTGTGTGTGTGTGTGTGTGTGTGTGTGTGTGTATGTGTGTGTAAGTGTGCTTGAGAGCCATTCCTGCGGCAGCAGCTAAGGCGCTGTAGCAGGACTAGGTGTTATCACTCATTCTGATTCCGTATTACAGCATGACGGATGGGCCCCCGCGGGCCGGCGAGCGTCGCCGCGCGCTTATTACCGCAGCTCTTAAGTGGGAGTTGATTTAGCTTAAATAGGTTGTTTCATAAGGAGAAGACACCAGCGCTGTCACCACTGCTCTGCTCCTCGCTACAGCAAACCGCCACTCTAATTGAATAATGCCTCCTCTACATACCTATTAGGGTGCTTAGGTACATAGTGTGCCCCAATAATTGCTTATACAACCTGGCTAATTTGGCCTTCACCCTCTGCACACACACACACTAATACACACACAAAACACACCTCTCCCCAATGTGTGATATTCTTGCTGCTGATATGATCCACAGTATGTGTGTGCTCTATGTAGGTTAGTATTTTACAGTTTTCAGTGTTTGAAGATCACTATTGCTCCAGCGTATTAGCAAAAACAAAACAAATAAGCCTATATTTGAGTCATAAATTCAGGATTTGATACTGCATGTCTAATGTGATATTCCTTTAACCTGAATCCAATGGAATCATTGGATTCTGAATGCTATAAAAGTGCAAATAGACCTACACTGTAAAGGATTAGTGTTTCATTAGCATATCACAGGGAGATATTTGAGCATGCATGTTCCAATAATACAAGTGCCATGGTGTTTTAGCGTGGAGGTGGTTATGATGGGAGGAGGTTCGGATAAAGGCATTTCGATTAACGAAACCCTGATCCGTTTCCCTGTCTCTGTTAGCTTTAAGAGATTATTGCTGATGCAACAGTGCAATGGCATGTGAATTGTGCGCCGCTGTGGAGTGGAACCTGTGCCAACTCTCTGTAAGTGAACAAGGCGCCATGGATTCTTGCCAGCAACAACATACTCCCGGGAAAGCTGAAGTTGGCCGTCAATCATGGGCCCTCAAATGGAAAGCACCCATTTCTCACTAGACCCCCACTTCACTCAGTTTGTCAGACAGATGCACGATATTCATACACATATAAACAAACACACACACACACACAAAGGGGCACTGAATGTGATAAAAACAGGGTGAGCAGTTGCAGAGAAAAGTTTGATCAGGCCCCAGAATGTCTTGATTAAACCCAAGCAGCTGCACTGTGATTTCAAGACCTCATGAACAGCATGGAAATGTCACCAGCTCTCTTGCTTTAGGTCAAACATGATCAGGTTAAAATATAATTTTACTCACTGGACTGAATTTGAAAAGTTGGTACCTACTAGACATGCTATGCAAACACCTTTTTTAGTAAGTCACAATAATTTTATAGTTAAATGTATATTGTATAGTAAGTAGACATATTCTTGTCCCACTTAAGTTATAAAGCATAACACTGGGATAACAATATTTTTAGGTGGTTTTGAGTCCATGTGAATACTTTGGAATTACTTTACTCTGAGATTTGAAAAAGTGTATAAAAGAGTATACATAGTCTAATATGGACCAGTCATAAGCAGCCTTGCTAGGGAATAAAAGTTCCTCTCTTTATCCTTTTCAGCAAGCCAACTGTTTTACTTCTCTCTTCTGATTATTATTAAACCTATTGAGATGTTAAGTTATTCTTTTTTTTATTTAAACCGTGTTTTGGAGGCTGGAATAAGCTTTAATTTCCACTTTTCCACTTTTCCTGTTACTTGTCTTGAAGCTCTAACTGCACATTTTTGTAACTTCGATGGCTTTAAGCAGCAAATTCACCTTTTATTTTTTTTTTCCATTTTGTAAAATAAATATGTGTTAAGTAACCCTATGCATAAGACTTATTATCCAAAAAGAAATGAAGACCTGAAGGCTGAGCCAGTTGGAAACCACTGTCTTACATAATAAAGCAACATTAACAAAACATCACAAATGTCAGAAAAAACCCAACAATACAGTGCTTGGATTTGTCAATTAACTAAAGGGAAGATTATGTTATAATCTACAGTTAAAGGGTTGATATTTATAATTACACATCTTGTTGGGATCTAAACATGCACTATATGCACACACACACAAACACACACACAAACATGCACCCACACACAATACTCCTCCCATACACATAATTGATCACACACACAAATTCCACCCCACAAATTCACTCACGCATGCACACATAATATGCTTCCCATCCACACAGAAACATTTACGAGTATACATTTGTGCAAAATGTGTGCATACATGGCCATACACACACACACCCTGTGGCTGCTTTGGTGTGCCACCCCGCTCTCTTTCCCATGCGTGCTTGCTGTGCCCTCTGGTTGGCGGTGATTGATGACGGCCATGGGGAGGCAGATCATTTGGGTGGCCCCATCTACACAGGACGTAAATCAAATCAGCTTCGCTAATGATTCTCAGACGCTCATCTGGCAGCCACTGCCAGAACCCTATCGGGTCTTGCATGGAGGGACAGAAGTAACATCAATAAGTCCCAGAACGATTTTATGTGACCAACTGTTCCAGGGATTGATGTCCATTTCCTCAAAGATTTCTAGGTGAAGGGAAAGCACCTCTGTCTAGGAAAAATCATGTTGCATCACAAGTCTAAAATGGATTCATGTGTGGTGTTCGTGAGCATGTGTGTGTAGCACTATGTATATGCATGTATTTAAAGGTGATGCAAGGTGATGTAATGCAGCTGAACAGGAAGAATTGCTTCACTGAAATATCTGATATCAGCTCCTCCAAGGTAAGAATCCACAAACAATCAAACAGGTATTGCTAGTGAAGAGAAAGAAAACCTCAGCCTCAAAATCCTCCACACTGTCTGTGAAACACTGTGGATCCAATCCTGTTGCTAGCTATGATGTGATGGATAACCCTGGCAGGCAAGAGGACCTCAGCCCTCAGGCCTCCGGGGGTGACCCATTACAACTTTTCATTAAAACGTCTGTCCGATGCACCGCCTTGATTTGTCCATAATTTATGATGCCATTACAAGCTAATTAGTGCCAGGATCCCTCTGCCCTGCGTGGCATGCCAGGCCCTTGCCAGTTAAGAGAGGGCACACACTGCTGGCTTTAGCATCGCAAGCGCTAGTAAAGGCTACTCTCACCAGTCATGGCTTCATTTTCCTTTTAAACTGTGGTTGCAAAAGCAGGTAAATAAAGTACACTGCCATATAAGAAACACAACTAGTATATCACACCTTTGATATAGGACACCTCATATAGGATGACATACAACCAGGGATGGCTGTGCTGCTAAAAGTGTGAGTGGACGAATATGAACTGTTTGAAGAGACACTGAACTTTATAAAAACATTGACCAACAGTATTTAAAGTTCAATAGTAAAGTTATGGCCAGTACCCGGTGAATCAGATCTGTGTATTCCAAATCACTTTGGTGTTGGTAGTTGGAGGAGGACTTGAACCATCCATTTTTTTGCTGATGAAAGTGGAATTTCTATTTCTGCAGCTGGTGCTCTTTTGTTCAGCCTTTGTGGATATCACTGCTCATGCTCATACAGTATCAGTTAAAAGTTTGGACACACTTCCTCATTCAAGGAATTGGGAAAGTGTGTCTTTTTACTTTTATATGACAATACTGATGGGGTAAATAACTTTCCTTTACAGAGATTAATTTAAATCTTCCTTTGTCTTTACTGTTATTTGACCTGAGCAGAGGCCTTGTAAAATCTAAAATGTGCATCATCTGCATACAGAACAAATGTTTAACAGTAGCCTAGCAGAGCAGAGACTGACTGTCCTCAGCAGCTTGTCTATAAGATTGGAGGGGAGGGGAGGGGTGGTCTCATCAAAGCCAGTGCACCCATGCATGAAAGTCAATCCACTGCTTGTGTGTGTTTTATTTATTCATTAGTGACACGCGGCTTGAAAAGGAAGAAGAAAAAAGACAAGAAAGTTCCATTCAAATAAGCATGGCATCCCTAGAGCGGGATTGTAAGAGAGAGAGAGAGAGAGACAGAGGAGGGGGGGGGGGGGCTAAATGTGTGTGTGTGGGGAAGGGGTGTGTGTGTGTGTGTGTGTGTGTGTGTGTGTGTGTGTGTGTGTTTGTGTGTGTGGAAAACAGGGTGCAAGAGGAAAGGGAGATGAGGGAAGAGAAGAGTGGGATGACTTCTTTTAATTTGGGGAACCCCCCGGGGGAAATCGAGCCCGTGAACACGCAATTATGACAGTCATCAGTGAAGCGCACACGTGAGAAAGTGGGGCGCTGGGCGTAAAGAGAAAGAGAAGGAGCAAATTATTTGAAGTATTATTATCATCTCAAGTCTCAGCCACCCCTCCCCCACTGATCACTCACATATACATGCCAGTATACAACAGCACATGCACACACACGCATCAACATGTAAATCTCCACATGCTTCATTTTGGGAATGAAAAATGTCACAAATATCTAGGTAATCTATTACAATTAACTGACAGTTTTTAGGGTGGGGGAGGAGCATGGCCATCATCACTGGCCAATTATCATCTTATTATGGGTGTTAAGTGCCCCATATTAGGGTCAGTGCCCTCATTTCAAGGGAGAAAATAATTGTTAACCTCTGTAATAGTGATACACAGAACCTATTTAACTCACCCCAGGGGGACCTCATACCCCTCACACATACAAACTGTGAGTGCGTTGCCCGGAAGTTCAAAACATTTGTGGCACTTTATCCATTTTTGCAACACATACATTAATCAGTGACCAGTAGTGTCACATATTTTCTGTAACACAACATTTAGTTGTGTGTTGTAGCCTTGCATTTAGTTCTATGCAAGCTATTTTTAGCCACTTGCTCCCACACCATGCTTTGCCTGTGAGCTCTAATATCAATTGGCTGTAGAGTTAAACTGACAGTGGAATTTTGTGACAGCAATTTAAACATTTTCCTCTATGGTAAAAACTGTCTCCTAATATTTTGCTTGTAAAAAAAAAAAAAAAAAAAAAAAAAAAAGGTGGCACTAACACAGTCATAGTGCCACTGTCCTCTGATTTTTGATGGTCACAACAAACCTGCCTGCACCATGCAAAGGCAAGGAAAGGCAAGTTCATTTGTAAACACATTTCTTAATCAAGGGAAATTAAGGTGCTTCACATTCAAACGTATAAAAACTTAAAGTGGCAAAAAAAAATATTAAAATTCAGATTTTGAAGAAAAGATACCTTAAAAGAAATGCAAAAAGTAAAGAACATTGATATACATAGATACAGGACCGGTAAAGATGTAAGGGTAAGATGGTTAATGAGCAGTAATTACAGTTCACTCAAAGGCAGAGCAGATAATTAAAGTTTTTAACCTGGATTTAAAGATGGTCAAAGTTGGAGCAAGTCTAATATCCTCTGGAAGTTTGTTCCTGCTCTGTGGTGCACAGTGACTGAATGCTTCCTCCTCTTCTAGCCATTAGGGCTTAAATGACTAGTTGATTAAGAGAAAATTATTTGGCAATCATTTTTAATAGTAATTATATTACAAATAATAACTTTGTTGAATTTTCTAAGTCGATTTCTTAAAAAGTCTTTTATTAAGCAGAAATGCCAACCACTCTCTGATAACTGCTTTCCAATAAAATGATCTTTGGCTTTCTTCTGTTTCATACCCTTGAAAATGGACAATCGTCAGGTTTTGGACTGTTGGTCAGACAAAACAAGACACCTGAAGACTACGAAAAACTTTGATGGACCTTTTTCACTATTTCATATCAAAAAGCTGCAGCCGGCCTTTAATCAGATGCACTTTAGAGAGACATACTGCCAATACATACAAAGGAGATCATAGTCACTTTTTTAGGTTGGGAATTCAATACTGCTGAACACATGACTAAGGTAAAATTCTCATTAGACTGAACCAGAATGTTTTTATAAATAATCACATCTTTGACTCATGGCAAGTGCAATAAACTTGTAGGAGTTTGAGATTTGGCAGCCTCTTTAAAAGTTGATTCCCTTACAAAACAGAGTAAGCGATGAAAATTGGAAGTCCTTCAAGGATATATGCAACGCTGCACTTCCCCTCAACAGTCCACAAGAAGAGACAAGAGACTCAGTAAAGTGTGTTTTCCAATAACTTTTTCTTTTGAGTCAGGTAAAACCAAATCCACTTAGCTTGTAGATAACAGTCAATTTTATATGAATGACTCTCCTAAGTCAACCTGGGGTATATGATTTTAGGAAATCACTATTTGCAAATAACTTTCAATTCCTTTCCAGCTTAAATCAAGTTTTTTCAGAAAATTCTCTTTGTGGTATATTGCATCTGGCTGAGTGGCCTTTATTGCACTGGCTCTCAGGTGGGCTTTTATATGGGAAGGCCGGACCCCGGGGTCCTGTGTCGCCTCCGGCTCATATTGAGACAGACACCAAAGTGACGATCTCCCCCAATAGCCTGACTCTCTCATTCAGCGAATCCTCTAAGTGAGTTACCTGTCTAGAAAGGTGGCTTAGATAGAATGAAACACTCACTTGTCACTTTTATTAACCCTCTTATACCCCCTTTCCCCCTCAACACCCCCCACCAAACCCCACAACCCCCATACTATCGCTCTAACCCTCTATTCCCACCTAACAAAATCCCCATCTTTCTTTTCTTTTCTCCCCTACATTAACCCGCAATTCTCCCTATCACACCCCCTAAAGCCAAAATCATCTCCGTTTTGCATAATGCTCCACTTAAACTGATAGCAGTGACATGAGCGGGAGGGCACTCGGAGTGAGATGGAGAGAATGGGGAAGTGATGAAGCTTTGTCCTCTTTCACTCAGTCTCACTCTCTGTCTCTCTCCCTTTGCGGCTGGCTGTGTATGGCATCAGATTTGTGTCAATCTGTAAATTGTGTGAAAACAGTTAAAGAAATCCCATCAAAATTATATAAAGTCCTATAGATAATGACTTCAGATTGCTTGTTTTGTCCAACCAACAGTCTAAAACCCGAAAGGTATTCAAATTATGATTTTTTTTTTTTAAACAGAAAAGTAGCATATGCTGACATTTAACAAGCTGGAAACGAGGAAATTATCATTATTCTCTCTCAAATTATGATTTTTGTTTGATATTTAAGAAGTTGTATTTAATAATACTGACTCAAATCTGATTCCATGGCTGTGACGCCTGCTGGCAGTTATTATCCACAGGGTCGCAGTTGGTCCCTTGTCCCATGAGCAGGACACAACCCCTTCCTAATGTGGTCCCCCACTAGGCCTGCTCCCATGAAGCCATACCACTCACTGCACTACCCCTCCTCTTCCTCCTTAGCACATATACACAACACAGACACGCCACAGTATACAGCATACCCTGCCCATCCATCTGAGTAAGCTTTACTCCCTTCAACCGCAGGCTTGTGCTACTCAAGTGTGGTTCCTGAAAGCAAGAAGAGGAGATGTAAGGCGGGAGGTCTATTATGTCGTCAAAGTGATTCTGATTCATGATGTAAGACATTATCAGTGTGTTACAGCACAGTGTTTCATTTTTATTGGGTATTTAAGGGTGGTTTAAATGTGGAACAGTCCTGAAAGTAGATACGTCTACAAACTGCAGTTTAAAAAACATTATTGATGTTGATGATGAAATAATCATTTACAAGTCAATAGACAGGAAATTAAACAATGTTGAAAATGGTTTAATTATGTAAGTCTTTTATCAGGGAAAATGCAGATTAAACAATTAATTAATCTAACAGGTTGCAAATTATTTTTAAATTTAAAACAAATTTGAAACTTTGATGTCAATTGTGTATTATATCTTGATCAGATTATGCTGCCTTAGTCGTGAATATAAAGAATTATGTAAGTTTCTCTGGATGACAGCATCTGCCAGATAAATGTGAATAATAATATCTACAAATTTTGGGTGTATGCAAGATTTTCACCAAGCTGAAGCATTTTGTAACTACATAAACAACACTGTTGACTCTAAATCAACTCATCCCCAGCTGTCAAAATTCATTCACTTTATGTATCAGATATTAACAAGAAATGATGCAGGAATCTAAAAAGAGACTTCAAAGATTTCGGGGGGGAAAACAAAGGAAAAGACTAGCACTGTTGACATCTCTATCTATCTTTCCTCGTGTGACACATTCTTAAATATTCCAATCGAGAAGTGGGCAGAGACACAACACAACCTCATGAATTCAAATGGCGGATGCCCCGAATGCCAATGGCTTCAGTCTTTCCTGCTGCTACCAATTTATATTTTCCATATGGGTCCTTAAACGACAAATGGAAGTCAGTCCGTGCCCTTCTATCCCTCCCTGCCTCCCCCCTGGGGACAAAGGCGGTCAAAAGTCAAGGAAATTCTGATTCCTCAGCACAGCACACCAAGGGCACCTAAACACAAACCAAACAGCTCCCACAATGCCTCAGCATTGGCAAACTTGGACTCCCTCCCTCAGAGATCTGCTAGTATTCTAAATGGTAATTATTACACACACACACACACACACATATATACACACACACGCAGGCATGCATACGCACTACCTGGACTGTACAGATGAGATGCAAAAGACAAAGAGGAGAAAGGGAGGAGTTCAGGGAAAGGCAGAAGAGAAGATGAGGTGTAGTGAGAAAAAAAAATGGAAAAGTGTAGCAAACCAGAAAAAAAGTGAGAATGCAAGAAAAGAAAGTGGCGGATATGTAAATGTGGAGTCAGAGAGTTCAGGAGGAGAGAGGAGGTATAATGTGCTGAGCTGACCTGGGGGCCGCGGGGCTGAGTGTCCAGGGGCCAGTGGGGGGACGGTGGCCAGATCTCAGTGGTTATCATTATGTTGAGGGGGAGGTCTTCACCATCCTTCTCTCAATCCCTCCCCCCCTTCAGTCTCAGACTCCATTTCTCTCCCAGGGCAAAGGTGAGGCGGCCTGGGGAGCGGTGGAAGGTGAAGGGTAACGCAGGGCAGGCGCGGGGTCGGTGGCTGTCGTTAGCGATGCAACTTGAACTGCTCACCCATAACTTGAAGTTTTACTCCCCGAGTTTTTTTTTTCTTTTCTTTTTTCTTTTTTTGTCACACACTGTCTCATTCTCTAACTGCAGCCAGACTAAGCTTAGATAGATAAAAAAGTCCCCTCCTGAATTTTAATAGGTCAAATGTTTCATTGAGAGAAATTGTTGGGGGAACTTTGCCAAAAAGTGTTGACCAGAATCAAAAACACAGAAGCAAAAAATATGAATTAAATAAGATTAATCAGGAATGGGAAATGTTATGTATTTTTATCTTTAGACAGATAACCAGTACAGGTCTGAATGCTTGACCCCTACAGTGAGGGGATCCAGTGGCTCTGTTATGCTGTGGGGGGGGGGGGGGGGGAGGATTTTGCTGGTATGGTGTGGGTCCACTTGTCCCCTTAGAGGGAACGGTCACTGCAAATCAATAAAAAGTTGTTCTGAGTGTTCGCCTTTATCCTATGATGAAATATTTCTATCCTGGTGGGAGTGGTCTTTCCAGGAGTGCAATGCCCCCATCCATAGGGCACGAGGGGTCACTGAATGGTTTGATGAAAATTATGTGAATTATATGCTATGGCCTTCACAGTCACCAGATTTCAACCCAACTGAACACCTATGACGTGTTAGACAGCGCTCTCCACCACCATCATCAAAACATCAAATGAGGGAACATCTTTTAGAAGAAAGTAGAGTTCAGAGACTTTAAGAATCAATCCAAAGTGCACTGAAGCCATTCTTGCAGCACATAGTGGCCCAACACCTTACTAAGACACTTTATGTTGGCTTTTCCTTGAAATTTTACCCTCGTCTGTATGTATCGCTGCATATATGCCTGTGATAAAAACACTATACAAATACAGTATAATTTAATATGTGAACAGAACATGTGATGTATCCTTTGGCTTTCCACAGCTACAGAGTTTCGGTGAATGGTTTGATGAAATTAACCTCATTTCATCTCATCCAGGTTTTTTAGTACCAGATGATTCTACAGATTGTAGAGATGGGGGAAAAATGGGCAGAAAAAAAGAGAAGAAAGGCGTTCAAGTGGGAGATGAGAAGCTAGAAGGACCCTTACACCTTAGATCTATGAGATCAAATACACACACGCACACATGCCTGTCTAAAACACATGGCACTTTCCATAGATTAGAAATCATCTCAGTTTACAAAAGCCTTGTTCCACAAAATGTGTTCTTTTCACAGAGGCAAGGCCGCCAGGCGCAAAGAAGAGCCCCGGGCCCTTTCATTGTCAGGCTCGTTCTTTTCTTTTCTTTGCCGCCAACAATACAACCCTCTTTATCAGTGCAATTACAGCACAAACAGACTCATCATCGGCCCAACTGTCCTCTCCTATCGCCTCCATTTCCACAAGCAACCTAATTAGTCCTAAAGAGAGAAAAGCCAATGAGGCAGAGGCGAGCGGAGAGGCAGAAAGAGAAAAGACCAGCTATCATGTCCATTTGTGTGTGTTTGGAACAGCAATTGTATGCGTTTGTGTGTCTGTGTATGACTGTATTTTTCCGCTCTCTTTTTTTCCCCTTTCTTTTTGTTGTTGTTGTCCTCACTCTTTCTATCTCCTTTTTTCCAGAGAAAGAAAGCCTTCAAAGGAACGATTGTGCAGAGCGGCTGAAGTGGTCTGTTGGTAAGCGGACAGCAGAGCAACACAACAAACATGGCTGGCACTAATCAGGGCCCCGGCTAATGTAAACAATGTCATTTTTTGCCCTTAATGAGCCAATTTTCCGCAGATACGAGAGGGCTAACAATTGGGGCAGCGCCTTTGATGTGATTCATCTGAAGGTTTGTTTGTGATCGCTTGGCACTTTTTGTTGGAAGCCCTGCGCCCAGCTGCTTTCATCTACCCCTGAAAAGGGAGAGCCACGACTCACTTGGGTACAGAGGGAGGGGGGGGGAATAAAAATAATAATTTTCTTTTCTTTCCCTTTTTTAAAAAGACAACCACCCTCCCTCCTTTTATTATAAACTAGTCCTAATCAGCTGACCAGCCCCCTTCTTCTGGTCTCCCTCCCCTTTAGCGACCCCCCCCCCCCCACACACACACACACACACACACTTCTGTGAACATGCATACATATACAAGAGCGAAGGCGCATCGTCCAGTAGGGATGGAAAAAAAAAAAAAACGAGCATCGTTCGTGCCGGGTGTCTATAGCGATCAAATAGCAAACTCATTAAAAGGCGCCCTGGTGTGCGAGCGGTGGACACTGACAGGGCCTTCATTAACATGGTGCTGACAAAAGGTGAGACAGACCAAAGAGGCAGCCGGCAGGCCAGGTGTGTGTGCCGCGGCGCCTTTCAAGATGGCACCATAGCCAGAGGCAGGCGGGCTGGCAAGCACACTCCATCAAATGGCATACTGACCAAGAACAAGCTTGTTCTGGTGAGAGAGAGAAACACAGAGAGAGAGAGAGAGAAACACAGAGAGAGAGAGAGAGAGAGAGAGAGAGAGAGAGAGAGAGAGAGAGAGAGAGAGAGAGAGAGAGAGAGAGAGAGAGAGAGAGAGAGAGAGAGAGTGATAGAGAGATAAATTGTTTTTCAGTGTGAACTTAATTCTTTAAACTTCAAGTCAGGCTACTCCTGTCATATTCCTTACTAGCAAAGATCCATTTCATGAAGCGGATCACAAAAGCAAGTCTTTTCAATAAGTCCCTGGACCAGTAAAACATGTCTTATGCTGATTATCATAGTAAAGTGAACTCTTCAAAGTTCAGAAAAAGGCCACAAGAACACACAAATAACAAAAACAAAACAGGAAAGGGGAGAGAGGGAGTGATATTGATGCAATGAAGGTAGTCAAAGGTAGTGACCAAAGGCAATACATCGCCTCGTGTCCAGGCCTATTCCAATCAATCACTGGAGCTGAAGTGAAGTCAACTCCAGGCTAGTCAGTCAGCCAGGCCCCCATTCCAAGCAAATATATACATACACACACACACACACACACACACACACCTCTGCCTGCCTCTCTGGCCATGAGTCAGGGGCCCTCTGGGGCCAACCACAAACACACACGCACATAGACACACACCCTGCACCTGCTGGGCCCTGCAGTTACCAGCTGTCAACTCCACGTGTTCTGTGCCGTCTGTTTAGTGTGTGTGTGTGTGTGTGTGTGTGTGTGTGTGTGGCGTAAAGGGTTGCAGCAAAGTTATACACCTCAGCTGGGCCATGAACAGATAGGATGAAAATGATGAGGGACCTTCAAGGACATTTACCTGCATCCCACAAATGTTCAAATAAAACCAATTATAAAACACCAGCATGTTTTTGTTTGACAATTGTAGATTATTGTGTTTATTAAATATACGTGAGTAGTTCTGTTCACCCATAGAAGAGCAATTAATCCTTAAATCAAATCAGACATTTTGAGATTTTAATGACAATGAAAAACTTTACATACTGGAAAAGTTTTCAAAGAACAGGGAAAAGGGATACTAACGCAGTTTAGTAATGAACCAATTAGTCAATGAATCAATCAGTTGTTTGATAGAAAACTATCAACATCAGGCAAAAAAGTCAAACAGTGTGGTTCCTGCTCCTCAGATGTTAAGATTTGCTGTTTTTCTTTGTTTTAAATCATTGAGAAGTGACTCACTTTGATTCTGGACTTTTGGTTAGTAAACAAGCTATTTAAAGACTTCTCTGGGAAATGAGATGTAAGTTGGTCTAATGGCCCCAGGGTTTAAAGCTCTGACCATGCACCGCAACATCCTCAATTGTGAGTTGGGTCAGCTGACCTTTGCTGCATATAATTTGTCACTGATTTGCTGTCACCTTTCTACCACCGACTATATCATAAAAAACATAATTTTTCCCCAAAGAAACTTTTTTTTAAATGTGTGCGTCTTTTTAGATATTATATAGACTAAACAATTAACCAATTAACTTTGCAGCCCTACATCACAGTCGTTACTACTGTAGAAAGTGTAAACTAACAACTGATGCGCCCAGTAACAGAACAAATAACTATTAACCAGTAAAATGGATAGTTTTGGTGCGAAAATAAGACACATTACAGTGTTTACCTCTAGGGCACGACCTTAATCCTGAGCTCCTGCCCCATCTCTGTAAGGGACAGAGAGATAGGAAGCCAGGCTCAGACAACAATGAAAAACATGTCTAGTTTGGGGGTGAGGGGGCGGGAATCAATAATGTGTTGTGATGTGAAACTGATTCCCCACTGGATTTCGCCGTGCTCTGTGCAAGCCTATTCTCTATGTGGCCCTGAGGTAAATAGTGTACTTTGTTACAGTGTGTAGCAGTAAGCCTTGGAGACCTGTGCACCGATTAAGCCGTACTGGAGCACATTAGCCCAGGCCATGTCATGGCAGGCTGAAACAGGCATGGCACGGAAGTGAAAAGGATGAAGACAGGGACCACCAGAGGGAAAGAAAGGGGATCAAAAGAGAATAAAATGAAAGAAAAAAAAACTGGATGTGAGGGCAAAAAGAGGAGAGAAAATGTGAGGGAGGAGTACAAAAGGAATAGAGAAAGCATAAGAGAAAAAAAATGTGACAGAGAGAGAAGTACGAGCACCAGAAATGACATTTGTTTGACTTCATGTCATACAGAACTTGTGCCCGCATCATCATCATCATCATATGAGGCGTCATTCCTACACAGATGCATCCTCACGTACAGAGAAAGTCTGGATGTGTAGCAAGCCCGAGACACTTCATGGTGTCACTGCTGACAGTAAAGAGAAAGACTGTGGGGATGGCTAACAGGAGTGATAGCACGGCGGTGGAGGATGGAGGGAGGAAAAGAGAGACGGGACAAGGGTAAAGAGAGTGACAAATTCCCTGCTGATGACTATTTACAGGCTATTCCCCCTCACTGCAGAAACCTGAGGCCTCAAACCCCTTTCTCATTTCCTCCTCTTTATTTATCCCTCTCCTTCCTTCTGTGGCAAATTTGTCACTTTTGCATAATCGTGCTATACACTGGTGTGGAGTGGTGTGAGGCGCTGGTGGAAGTGGGATGGCGAGATGAGCAGGTCGAGGTGTGATGAAGAAAGTGGGGAGGATAATGGAA
Organism: Scomber japonicus; assembly: GCF_027409825.1. Taxonomy (NCBI): domain Eukaryota; kingdom Metazoa; phylum Chordata; class Actinopteri; order Scombriformes; family Scombridae; genus Scomber; species Scomber japonicus. The sequence goes on along the minus strand of NC_070587.1, from coordinate 5,358,624 downwards.
GGGAGGGCAGAGCAGGGTTGATAGCAGCAATTCCTTCTTCAATCTCTGAGGGAGATAAAAAAAAAAAGAATATCTGACCATCTTCCTAACCACCCCCCCAAAAAACCCCCGCTCTTGTTCTGTCCCCCTTTGCCCCCTGTCACCCACCTCTCCCCTCCATTCCTCCCTCTTGTACACTACCCCTCCTCTCTTTTACTCTCTCCCTTCTCTCCTCTGCCCACCCCTCCACACCACCCCCCCTTGTCTCTCCAGGAGGCAGTTGTCAATCAAGTGCGTCTCCCACAATCCCTCTGGAGCTCATTGTGCCCGCGGTCGCTGGCGGAGGCAGGCGTTGCGAGGCGGCGGAGAGCCGCAGATGGAGGGAGCGCTGTCAATCATTGTCACTAATTATTAA